>NW_009214815.1:21695-76931 GCF_000690835.1 Fulmarus glacialis
TTTCCCTATTAAACTGTCTTTATCTCAATCCACGAGTTTTCTCACTTTTACCCTTCTGATTCCCTCCCCCATCCCACTGGGGGGGAGTGAGCCAGTGGCTGGGTGGGGCTGAGTTGCCGGGTGGGGTTAAACCATAACACATCCTCATCCTCCATCTGAGAGCTTTGGTCTGAAGACCATGGTGCTTTCTGCCCATGGTCTTCCCAGCAGACTCAGTTCACTGTCCCTGAAACCAGTGGAGGTGGGTCTCCCCACTAACTTCCAGGTAAGCCAGCTCTGAAGCCTTTAAATCTGCTAAAAATGATGAGAAATTGCAGCATAACGTTGCTGAAGTGCATGGGGGGGGGGAAGAGGAAAAGGAAAAAAAAAGAGATTTCACGGGACCTGCTTTTGAGTGCTGTTATTTCAGTGATGAAAGTCACAGGTTGCCTATAGATCAGACGGTGCCACAGTGGTGATGGAGCATGAAACCTCACTTAACTCCCACTTCGCAGTCCCCGCAGCCCAGCCGCCGGGGTCCTCGCGCCGACCACATTCCTGCCATTACACCCGTGGCTTTTCCCGGCTGATAGAAGCTAATCCTCACCGGCTGCGTTTTAGAAAAACAACAGCTTTCCTCCTTTCATACTGAACCACTGATGCAACAGCTCGATGTCTGAACGGGAACGTAATCGGATACGTGAGCAAGTTGTGCGAGTGCCATTAGGGAAAGGGAAAAAAAATAAAAAAGCAAATATACCAGTACCCAAATGCGAACAGACAGGATTCCTGATTTACGGGCAGCAAGCGGGGTTCAAATTGAATCTGCATTGCCTCAGCAAAGGCATCTGCTTATTGGACGATTTGTTTTTTAATGACCCTTCGATGTTGCTTTTGCAGAATCCTAGTTAAAATGCCATGTCGAATAAGGGCAACCCTGTGCCTTGTACTGCCACAGCCCGGTCCTCTGGTAGGTTTAGGACTATGCCATGATTTGTAAAACCTGTACTTTGATACTCTAGGAAAATAAACACAACCCAGACAGAGAAAAGAAATATAAGAGTGAACCCCAAAGTGCTGAGTTCTTTCAGACTCAGGTGTGGGCCAGCCAGGCTTTAAATATTATTTCTGTTTAATCATGCAATACTATGCAAGACCTCAAGTGGAACGAAACAAAAACAGTTTATGTGCTTACTAGCAATAATACGGATTTTGTAGTAGGAAACCAGTATTTACTGTTAAAGTTATTAGGAATTAATTATTCTCCCTAAATTACTAGGTAAAAAGATTAAGAAACAAAGGTATTTGTAAAGGAGTGCTTGGTTAATTCCAATAAAGGTAATAAAAAAATCCTTGTTTTTCGGACAAGGGTCTATTCTCCTTTTAATACGTACTCAAGCCATACCAGCCCAGTGACCATGTTAAGAAGCCAGTGGGTAATTCCCACTGAATATGGCACCACAGCAAGGAAACTGGTGGAGATGGACAGCCCAAACAGCTCATTCCCTACTACCACACCAAACAGGCAGACGTTTAGCAATTTCCCATGGTCACCTAACACCCGATCAAAGAGGTGCCTCGTCTGCGGCATCAACTTCGTCTCTCGTTGGCACGGTTTGTGTGGCAACGAGAATCCATTCATCCCAGAAGAACTCAGAGGGACTGTCCACAAAAAGCATCCCAGCACTTTGGTGGAACATCAAAGCGCATAGAGCTTTACAGATTACAATCAACGTCCTGAAGAGCACCAAAAAGCCTTGTGGGGAAGCCAGCGCAATTCATAGATCTCGCACCGATGTAACATGCTCACGCTCATCACCTTATTAAATGGGAGGGCTACCAGAAAGCTAACGAGTAGCCTTTGAGGGCTGGGTGTTTGACTTTTCTAAATTGAGGAGGAGACAAGGGTGGGGAATAACATGGCAAATACTGTATTGGACCACAGTGCAGGCCCATATTCACTGCAAACTTTAATAAGCAGCCGAGTCCTCACTGCTTTGGGGGAAATGAGAGCAGTTTGGGATTCTAAAGTATCCCACGACCATGAGAGTATCCGGCAAGAAAACCACATAATCCACAATAGATAGGAAAGTCAGCCTGCCTTCCTCGGTTCGGCTCATGTCCCTCTGCCCTAGCAGCACCGCATCTTCCCTCTCTCGATGAAGTCTCAGCTGGTACTTTGAACTGCTGACTCTTAAATTTGCAGAGAAGACAGCGAATGCCACACCGCTTTGTTTCCAGTCAGGCTTATTTAAAGCTCATCTGAAGTTTTCACCTCCCGGATCTGTAAATGCTGCTGCTGATTCATAACGAGGCAGAGAAGTACTTTATTAATCAAACCCAGCAGAACATTTTCTACAGGAGGCATTTATGTGAATGAGAGCAGCATATGAGGTTACACTTAGCTAGGAAGAAAATTACAAGGGAATCTCAGTTCTCGTGCTTCAGGGCATAAGCTGATCACCAGATGGGGTCAGGAAGAATTTCACCCTCCTTCGTTCCTAGATATAGTGTTGCACAATAGGTAAACTATGGAGGCACAAGGAAGAAGGAGAAAAGCTGATTATAGCCCCAGTTTTTCCCCCTGCTTTCTCAGGAACTATGTCCCCAAACATTGCCAGACAGAAGACAGTAGGTTAGAAAAAATATTGGGCTTTAGTTTGGCAGTTCTTACCCAGAAAATGATATACACAAGAGCCCTGACTTCACATGTCCAACTAACAAAACACTAAGCCTGGCCAAAAAACCTCCTCTGGGAAGCTGGTGGGCAGCAGGTACCTTGTAATGGGTACTACTGACATATTTAATATATTACAAACATTTTACGCTAGTTATAGCTAGACTTCTAGATCTGGGAGAACTTTGCCACAGCTCATGGGAACAATTTTTTCGTTTCAATTCTCTGAGTGCTTTGCGTTCAAATTAACCCACTTACTTCTCTTTCTTACTGCAAATTAATAAACCAGTGGAACTTAAAAAACAAGAAAAAGAAAGAAGAAGAAAGCCACAACACTTTGTTAAAACCGCTAAGTTTCAGCTGGTATCATGTCAAAACCACTTGAAACATGAAACCAGAAATCTTCCTAGGTTGACTCAAAGACTATGTCTATACTAGGAGTGTTTTACCAGTGAAGGAATACTGGTATATAAGATTGGCAAAGGTCTCCTGGTATAGATGCAACTATAGCAGCAAAACTGAGTTTTAAACTGGTCTAGTAAATTGAGCCAAGAGTTTTGTTGAGGGACTTGCATCTAGGTGAAGTTCTCCAACAGTTCTAGCAAGTGAATTGGTCAGGGGCAACACCTCTTCACATCCTGGATAGACACAAATACATCAGCACAAGTTTTGAGTGTAGAAATAGCCAAAATTAGGTAGAGGTTGTTTTGACACTCTTTTGAAAAAATTAACCAGCTCTAAATTTAGAAAAATGACAAAATCGTTTTATTTTGTAGACTTCACGGTTTTATTGCTAACTTCTGGCATAGCTGCAGTTAAACATCTTATTTCAGTCTTATAATCTGTGACACATGGTACTTTATGATTTCTCTCAGCACAATGAAATCTGTCTCTCAGCATGCAATCATAAATGTTGCATACAACCCTCACAAGCAACCTTTGGAGATTTCTCCATAACCCAGTTTGTTTATTCTAACAGTGGTCAGCACTGGTGCTCGAAGGAAACCGCCACGTGAGAAGATTGTATTATTGTTCTGATAGAAAGACAATTAAACGCTGGCCGCTTCCCTCAACACCAGTGCAAAATAAAAACACTGAATAAAAATGTTCATTCTAATATTGCACACACGGAGGAAAAGGCAGAGCAACGTGGCAGTTAGAATTTCACCAGATTCCTACTCAGTTTACCCAGATGGACTATTTTGGACTATTTTGGACTTACGGCAAAAAGATATTTTAAAAAAAGAAAGACATTTTCAGCTTCAAACACTATAGAAAAATCCACTTCCCACCTAGCTTCGCTTGGAACACATCTCTCACTCTGTAACAGCCTCTTTTACTGCAGTTGAGACACAAATATCCATAAGCAATTACTACCGTTGCCTGTGCAAGTCAAACCTATGGTTCTGTCTCTTACCTGTAATCTGACTCTGTCCTTGTGGATTAAAAGGACTTGGTGCAGAGTTCAGAGAGGGCCGTGGGCTCTGGGTCGGGACCCCTACTCTCATACTGGGATGAGGAATGCGCCCTAAATCACTGAGGCGTTCAGAGAACAAACTAGGTTTAGAGTCATCAAGCTTCTGTCTGTGCCCTGGAAACAGCAAATCATAAAATAAAAGCGTTAATAACAAGATTTAGTAATTTAACACACCCCCAAAAAAACCCCAGAATGGCCTCTAAGGACCTGTTATTAGATTTAACGGACTTACAGGTATCTCGGCTACCCCCGATAACACAGTGACATCGGTGGGGTGATTTGTGTTTTGGGCATGGCTGTGCTGGTGAAAGCCTTATCGAGTACAGCTGTGCCCATACAGATGTGTAACATGTTGCAATTTGGATCAAAATAAGCACTTATGAGGACACCCACACAAGGTCTTTTTTGTCTTTTTTTTTTTTTTTTTGCTGCTTTAACTACACTAGGTAGTTAAAGGGGCAAACTTTCTTTTCCAAAAGCAAGCCTCATATGTAAATACAAGTTATCAAGTGGGACAATTATTCCATGCCTGGTTTATATGTTGTGGATTTTTGCTAAGAAAATGCAAGCTTTTCTTCTCCTCTTATTTTTTTTTCTTTAACTCTGTCACAGTTAGTCATTAGCTTTCATTCCTCTGGGAGATTTTCCAAAAAGTAAATAGTCACTGTCATTTGAGAAGAGCAGTATCGCAAGGAAAACCTTCAAAGCTGCTGGCCAAGACTGGGTCCTACACTCCCTCGCATGGTCACCCTTCCTCAGTGCTCCTACTTCTCTCCCCCAAAACAGGCTAATTGCCCTCGTGCCGTACGGCCGCATTAGGAAAAGTCATTTAGGGGTGCTTGGTTGTCAAAATGTAAAGGGGAAAAATGGCAAAAGCAACAGGATGCCCCAACTGGTACTGCTCATATTGTCATTGAGATGTTTCAAGAATAAAGGTTTTACTTCTCTAACTGTATTTTTGCTCCTAAATTTAATTTTTTTCCAAAGTAGTTACGGGATGCTCCTCGCCCAATGGCGCCTTTGAACGTGAGGTGCAGAAGGTGTTATTTCTGTCGTTCAACATACGGAGAAACAGGCATGCATAGAGATTAAGATCAGGACTAATTTTACTTAACTTTAGCCATTCATAAATCAGGCATCTAGTCTAAACTCTTCTAATGTAGACTTCCTCTACAGTTAATGGAAAGAAATAGCTACTTCCAGAGGGCAATTCATCTCATTTGTCTCTGACACTAGTCTTAAAACGGCATGATTCACCTTCTGAATTTGCTTGCTCTTCCTTCTCTGATCAGAGAGAGAGCATACATGACTAGTTTAATTAGACACCCTCACCATTAGTCAAGATTAAATGGAATGAATCTTCCCCTAAGCTACTGACCAAGGTCACACAACAAGCCTCTGGCAGAGCCGAAACAGGGGCCCAGACCCCCTGATTGCCACCCAGAACCACGTCTGCCTCCATCCCTGTAAGCAGTGCCGGGGCACAGGCATAAGCAATAATTGGGTAGGATATTTTTATGTCTTTAACAATAAGAAGGTTCCTTGGTAGGGTTTGGGCTTGAACCCTTCCAGATGATCCCCAGCGGCTTGAGATAACCCGTGTTGTCCTTCAGCAGTGTGAACACAGACATCTGTCTGGAGGCTACAAGAGTTCGGCTTTGCAAACATGGTCAGATTGTCCCATCGGTCTTAGGGCCAGAGAACCAATTCTGGCACCGGTTAATTTATTTTAAAACCATAAATGAGGCCACTGAATCTTGAGATTGAACTATCAGACTACCAGTCTTAAAAAAAATGCCTTTTAATGTTACCTCTCACCACAATACTGAAGTACACGGGTTCACATCATCTAACTGGGACCGTGGTGCCATGACACATAGGCAAAGCGATGTCAGTACTAGACAGCTAAATCCAAACTAGATTCAGAGAAATCGTGGTTCTAGACAGAGAATTGAAGGATTCAGGACGGGAGATGAGAAGAAACGGGATGGAATTTAATTTTGGAGAAACTTCTCTAGCAATTTAAAAAAATTAATTAGTTGACCCATTATTTTGTACTTTGAAGTATGATTTTTCTCCCCCAGGATGACTCAGCCTAAAAGCACGGGGTAGGCGGGAGCTTTGTCCTTCAGGAGAAGGTGCTGCTCTATGTTAGAGCTGACATGGGTGGCTACTCCTCTCTTCAGGAGGTATCAGTCACTTTAAATGGGGAATGATTTTTGGTGGGCTTGTAACAACTCTGTAATGGCAGCTTAATTAACAGGATAACATCTAACCTGGTAGTCTTTAGCATTATCTTTTCAATCTATTTAAATTACAACTTGTAGAAGCTAGGTGCTGCTAAATCTGAAGAAGCGACTTTCACACACACACGCAGTCAGTATTCTCTTGAGATTTCTCCTTCTCCATCTTCTTCTCCTCCACAATTTTTATGTATTCGCTTTTCGCCTGTGCCAGTCGTATTTTTCACTCTTTTTTAAAGGCATCTCCTTCCCCTCCCCTTTTCTCTTCTACTCATTCCTAATCACATTTCAGCAAATTCAAGAGGGCTCAAAATAAGGCAAACATGATTAGCCTATCTCTGGCCTCACGCGCTAGGGCTGACTTTATCTGGGAATGAATCCACCCCCAAAATGAATTTTATTTTGAATTTTCGTAGAAAAATCCTGTGCTATGTTCATACAGTGCCCTTTTCGCTAAAGAATCACTAACAAACCGGTGCACAAGCTATTTTAACTGTCTTCAGATAACTCAATGAACACTTGTTACATAGGTCACCACTCCTGCACCAACCTGTGCCCGATAACCCCCAGCTTTGTTTTCATCGTGCTCTATTTGCCTGTGCATAGCTTTGCTAGAAAAGAGTTTGTATTTAATTATGTGTATTATTATTATTATAATGAACTAGGTCTATCAAAAGAAAAATTAAGCAGGATAGCAGTGCACTTTAGTATACGCAGGGGGGAAAAAAAGAAGAAAAAAAAGGAAAAAAGAGGAAAAAAAAAAGAGGGGGAAAAAAAAGAAATAAGAATAAAGATTCCCACATCTGGTTGAATTAAATGATCTAGAGATGTGTGGGTTTGGGTGTTGCCACCTCCCCCCCAAAAAAAAATGTAGAAAGCTATATGCACATCTGGAAGACCCCAGGCATCAATGGAACTGCAAGTCCCCAGAAACCAGCAAGGGGCCGAAGGCAGACTTGCCTTCCCCTTCTGGACATTTAAAATTTAGGATTGTAACACGGAGTCATGTTGTGACAAAGAGACCCACAGAAGGAGCCACACTCCCCCAGTGAAATGTCCCAGTGAGATGAGATTACATTACAGCTTCGCACGTTATGGGTTACTATGCTTTGATAAAAGCTAAGACGTGCTCACATCGAAAGTAAGCAGGAAACTCAACAAAATCTTCGTATTCAGGAGGTGCTCACAAAGAAGTGTAGGCAACTTAAATAAATCTCTTGCCCTGACTCCTGTGCAGAAAAAAAAAAATCCTATTAAGTACAGAGGAGCCATGAGGTATGGGCTGAAAACACTCTAAAAAGGCCTTCAGAGTAGCACATAAGCAGCAGCAATGAAATATGTGATACATGTTTAAAACTCATTCCACAAGCTGCTTTTCATCTCTCATTGATATATGTGTCCGTTGACAGAGAAATTCCTGATCCCAGGGGAGTGTGCTAAGAAAAGCTGTATTCCTTGGTCTCAGTCATGAGGCATAATTTTATTTCAGGAAAAAAGATTAGGGTAGCAAGTGTGGATAGCTCAGGGAGAATCTGCAATCTGCTGCAGCAGTGAGTACATTAAAAAGCAATATAAAAGCTATAAAAAATAGAATAAAATAATGTTGCAGCTATCCCAATGCCTGCACCAGTGCATTTAGTGCCGGTTGCTCTGTTACAAAGATGATTTTGTGGAATGGACTGGGCTTGGAGGGGGACAAAACGGTTATGGACACAGGCAGTCTTGGATATGAAATGCAATCAAAAATATTGAGGCTGTCCCATGAGTTACTGAATAAGGATGGGACCCAGCGGCCATTGGAACAGATCAGGTCACAGGCAGGGAGATGGGAAAGAGATAAGAAAAATTGAGAGTTAATAGACAAAGCTATACAAGCTGTTCTGATTTGTCTGTTGTCATAGTACAAAACATGTCAGATATTAGAAATCCATTATTCGCTCCAAAATGACAAGCAATATTCTGGTCTCTCACTGCGACTCAGCTATTTCAAGCCAAACACCAACCTGAGTATTAGTTTCCGGAGACAGAAAGCATTGCCATTAATCCGCCCCAGTACCAATTTTGGCCATTTTACATGAACCAAACCAGAAAATATACTGAGAGAGTGCAATAAAGTCGGTGCAAACTGCAGCCAGCCAGACGGTGCCTGCGCTGCTGCTTCAGCTCGCCAGTCCAGGACGGCCTCAGAACATGTTAAAATGGCCCACAGAAACTAATGTTCAATTATCACATCCCAGGCATGGCAGAAGATGTGAGGAGCCTTCATCTCCATCTTAATCATTTCAGTTTAAACTAAACGAAGGAATGTCTCCCAGATCAAAGCAAGGCAATCTTGCGTCTGCTGGATGTGGTAACTGGAAAGGGACGTGAGCTCGTCTCTCATCACTGAACTTCCACCGCTCCACTGGAGAAGTCAAGATGTAAATTGGGCCATGGAAGAGGCTGACTTGCAGAATGTAAATGTGGTGTTGATGCTTGAAGATTTTTACCTCCTCGGGGAGGAGGGGTGTGCGTTTTTATCTTTCAGCTTGTGGGTGTGGAACTGAAGACTAATCAGATTATGCTACACGTGGCCTCACCAGATGCTGACACTCAGGGACTCCCTTTCTTTGTACCGTGTACACCACCCACCAGTTTTTTTGTGTGTGTGTTTTTTTTTCTGGTACCAAGGAGATCTGGTTACCAGATTTTCAACAGATGCTTTTATCACTCTCAAGTGGGTTAGCTATTTTCAGTCATCGCCCAGTTCTATCTTTTCTGCTTTTGCCTTAACAACAAGAAGTATTGTGGGAGTCAGGTGTCTCTGTAAAAGAGCCAAGGGAAGGCAGAAAGGTCATGAAAGCGAGAACCTGGGCTCTCACCTGCTGGGGACATGTTTGCTGGGACATCCCAAGCAGAATGGAGGTGATGACCCAACATGAAATACCACCACAGTTTGTGTTTGCTCTATGTCATGAGTGTGCTCAGCATCAGCCGGTGAAGTTTGGAGAGTCACTCCATGGAGTGACTACAGCTGGAAAGGGCAAACAAAATAAAAATCCTTTGAACACCAGGGCCAGTAACCAAGGCTTTCTGTGGCTCTGGGTTCAGTGCTGAGATCGAAAACGCAGAAAAACTTTAATGGCAAAGGGACTTCCCTTCAGGCTAAGGAGTGGCAGAAAGAAGAAGAATCACCTAGTTTATGAATTTATAGCCTATATACCCCAAGCTTTCCCTGACTTCAAGAGAAGCACATCAGAGCCCAAGAACCCAAGTTTTCATTATTCCCACTGTTCTCCAAAGGTGAGGTGCTTTAAAAAGGTAAAGAATGGGCACATTTTTTTCTACTAACATTATATGTCTTTGAGACAAACACTCTGATTACGTCTCTTTAACACTAGCACGCTAGTGACATATTTCTGTGCACACGCTGTAGGAGACAATTCCACACCACAAAAAAGATAGGATACATGTCCTCTGAATTTCATCACAAATTCTCTTAAGTTCTCTTTAGATGTCTCCCTGCATTTCATCCTATTTGGTCCTACAGATCAGATGTAACTGGGAGCGGGCTTAACTGAATTCAGCTACAGGCTTGTAAAGCTGAAGTCAGGGGAGCCACATTTATACCACAGTAAAGGAGTTGAGACCTGAGCCTCAGGTTTCTTAACAGCTGTTGTGCAGGGACTGAATAACGCTGAGCATTCAGCATGAAGCAAAAATATTCATTGTTCTGTTACAAATTTCAGACAGTACACCATTGCAGCAAGATGTCACTCCAAAGCAGTGTCAATCTAATCTACGCTCTGGAGGTAAAAATAAGAGAGCCATAAATCAGCAAAAGCCCAGAAGATGCACATCAGCTCTTTGCAAGGGAAAATCTCTGAAGCAAGTCACAAGGGTCCCTCTTGTGTCTCTTGTCTTGTGACAAACTGTCATCCCCGGGCTGGCTTCCCCCCACCCAGTCCTACCGAACGCATCCAATCCAACGTTCATGACAAAAAACCCAAAACACAAAAGAGCCAAACAATTTTTACCCAGGAAAGGGAAAAGCTTGGAACCCTTCCAGTCTCTTGGGTAAAGACACAATTATGAGAAGAAAAATATAATCCACCCAAGAGACATAATTACATAATTAGGCCATAGGCTGTGCATAGGAAAGGTTTTTACAGTTCATAAAACAAGGAGCTACATAGGTGCAGTAACTGCAGTTAATTCACTCAATGGAGAAAAAAAAGATGTTTGTTTTTTAAATAGCTGAGGGCACCAGTTTGCATTAGACTGGAGAGCTTATTCTCCCGACTGTACACAGAGCCCTATTAGTGTCAACAGGAGCCACTCAGACCCAGGCAGAAAACAAGACCCTGTCTCTTTTTGTTCTTAAAAAAGACGTATTTTTTACCCAAAGCAGGTAAGGCCTGTACCTGAAACTATTGCAAGAAAATGGAAATAAATAAAGACAGAGGAACACACGCTGTGGATGGGCTCAGTTCCTACACAACAGATCTAACGCGGCCCATTGCCAAAATCCCACTGAGCTCCTCCTCCCTGACCCCTGCTCTCCCGAAGGACTGCAGGCTACTGGTACGGCTCCAAAAGGGCCAGATCCAGCTCCCAGGGGAACCAGTTTCGCTACTGTCTTCCCGGAGCTGTGGCTCCAAGCCGGGGTGAGCAGAGGCAGGGGCAGGTTTGAACCTCAGCATGGAGGTCAAGCCCACAGAGCATCTCTGGTGTCGATGGTCACCTCCCCACTGACTTACTGGGAGCAAAAGCAAATGTCGACTCAGCTCATCTCGCAGGCAGCCCGCCCAGCACGGGACGAAGTCAGAGCTCCCAGCAGGTCGAAGGGAGGAAGGGGCAGGAAGGTTGGGGGAAATGATCCCATGGGTCCCTTCGTGCCCATGGGAATGACTCTAACTCAACCATTGCGAAGCCTTTGAGGATATAAAGCGCTATCGATGCTTTTTAAAATTCAGCTGGGGCCTGTGAAAAGCACGCATCCAGCTGAAAGACAGACCCAGAGGTTGGGGTTTTTCAGCAAATGGCAACAGCTGCAAAGGAGCCTCTTGCTCCCAAAATTTCTCCAGGTAGAGAGACGAAAAATGCCTGCTCGGAGCAGGGCTCCAGGCTGCTCCTCTGGCAGACGAGGGACTGACGAGGGGCGTGTGGCAGGGGCTGAGCCGGCCAGGACGTCTGCACAGGGGACGTTGTGTTAAAACGGCAAAACCGGAAGATTTAACGAATGAAATCGAAAAGGTGCTTCGAGAAAAAGGACAAGCAGAGCAGGAAGGGGCTCGAGTGAGATTGCTTTTGCACCGGTTCCCTCCCACCCTTCAGTCATCCCGGCGTTGCAGGATCCACGCTGCCCTCCGCTCTGCCCCTCTGCTGCGGTACGGCTTTGGCTCACCAGTAAATGAGCAAGGTCTCCCCTTGCTTTTTTTTTTTTCTTTCTCTTTTCTTTTTGAAAAGCTTTTGAATTCTGACTTGGATCTTGAAGCTTGTTCTGCAAAGCTGAGCAACACCCCGTATGAACATCAGCACAAACCGTGGGAGAGAGCAGGTGGGACCCCCTCGCGCCACGATGCTCTGCCTTCACCTTTATCCATCCTTCAGGAACACAAAGGAATCTGTGTGCACGTGTGCCAGGAAACCAGCTAAACATTGCTGGCATCACCGCCTGGAGACATTAAAGACAACTCATATAAACAGAGACTGTCACGCAAGTCTCGGTCCCTGCCTTAATTCCCTTTGCATGCTGGTATCTGTTACGCTCTCCCCCTTCTCCTCCCCCTTTTTTTAGCAGAAGGGGGGAAAAGGGAGAGCAAAGGCTGTCCCGCAAAAGCACAAGAGCTCCCCATTCTGACTTTATCATCCCCATCCTAACCCAGCAATGTCTTTGAGGAATAAGGCTTTCCCCCCCCGGCAAAGGTAGCTATCCTATAAAGAGCGCGCCAACTTCTGTTGCTTGCTGCAGCGACCGGCAGTAAAGATCATAGCAAACGAAGGGGGCGAGGGGGGGGGGGAAGAAAAAAAATCTCCTCGAACTGGCCTCCCTCCAGCTGGCAGGAGGGGATGGTTTTCTTAACGCTTGCGAAACCTGATTACTTTAAAAGAACGAAAAGGGGGGCGATGTAAACACAGCTATTAAACCAGATTTAAGGCGCTTAGTTTAAATCTAGTCTAAGAGCTCTCCGATGCTATGCTGCTCTGCTCTCTAGACATCAATAAGGTGCATTTTCATTTTTGGTTTTGTTTTAGACCCCCAAAACCGGGAGCGTATTGCAGCTGAACGCTGCGGTTACAACGGGAATTCAGGCATGGAAGAAACAACAGTTAAGCAATAATAGATGGATGTGTGTGTGTTTGCACTGTATCTTTCAACAGATTGTTTTGCTGCGTTAGAGGACTACTGTGTTTATACCCATGCAGCAGGTTTTAAGCAGATTGTTTAAACTTGATTAAAGTGGGATATTTCTAAAATAACCTTACTAATAAAATTCAGATGGCTAAAGAAACCTGAAAACGTGGTTAAAAATAAAAAAGATGCCATTTCAATCTACACTGGTGGGGGTAACATGATATAAACTCCAAAAGAAAACAGTCTTTACAAGTTTGACTTGAAGGATTATCTTGTGTATCAGCACCCTCTGTAGCAGAGTAGCATTTATCCACGTATCCACCCATGTTAATGCTGTTGCACAATTTACTACAGCCGTGATAGACAGATAATTGCTTTATCCACCCAAGTGTAATAAACGGAGTCTACTATGATAATCCTTGTATTCTTATTGTCTGCGAATGCCAAGTAAGGGAGAGACGTACACTCTCCTTCCAAAACTACTGGAGTTTACTCACCCTCAGACCTTCTAAAGTGTTCTTATTGCATTCCACTCCCCTGCTTGCAGCGCCAAGTATTTTGAGTAGTGTCAAGTTATTGCTATATAAAGGGCACCTACACTCAGGCTATACGGAGGCAGAAGCCAGGATGCAGCAGCCTTTAAAAAAAAAAACAACCACACTCAAACATCTTTTCCTACTCGGTAAGTAAAACGGGCCAAGTATTATTTGTTCCTGGGCATAGCACAGAAAGTAATTAACCTGTCCTTCTAAAACTGGACATCTATTTGGTTCGTGTGGAGTCTGTCCGACTGTTGAGAAATGTCGTCTAGCTGCTGGCCCATCAGTGTTTTCCACAAAAATCTATAAATATTTTTTATTTTGAATGTCAAAAACAGGCGTATCCTTTAAAAGGTTTACAGATTCCTGGTGGCTCCATGAGCTTAGGTTTGTGGCATCAAATTTGTAATGACAGTTTGATGGATGTCTCCCTTTTTTCCTCTGGAAAGGTATAAAGAATTGGTAAAAATTATGCTTATATGCTTAACGCCATTCTTTGCTCTTATTTATACACTCAAACATGTAAAAAAGTCTCGTGCTGCTGGCAATGAGTGGGTGTATCGGGGCAACTTTCACGTTGCAGAAGGTATTCCACTTTCTGTGTCATCAGAGCACTTGCACAAGCACCTACACGATGCGCAAGTTTTGAAGATGGACAGCCCTAAGCGGCACATAAATGATGCAGCTGGGCTTAAGAGAAGAAACGTTGGCCTGAACATCCTGCCAACAATCCTGGAGGTGAGTCGCAGTTTTTATCCCCTTGTTATGCTCCAGCTCTATCTGCCAATGCCAGCAGGGGCATTTCTGTATCAGGTGGAAGCTGGGATGGATTAACCTCTGCTTTCAGGTCTTTGAGGGAAAGAAAGCGTCATTTAAAGGTTAAAACACAGCCATAGGGGATGCATGGATGGGAGTTCGGTGTTACAAGGTTGCCCGCTGACTATCACTAGCGATACTGAAATGGAAGGTATTTTATGCGTCTTCGGCCACTTAATATTTATTATTTTCTTTAATAACTTGGATGATGCAACACAAAGCACGATTATAAAATCTTGAGATGACATCCAGTAGGGAGGAGTCCTCCAGATTTTGGAGAAAGGGGTCAGAATTCAAAACGATCTTAGCAAATGGGAGAAATTATATTTGACATGTCATTCGTAAAATGGCATGCAGTAAAAGTTAAGTGCATTGTACTACACTTTGGAGCAAGAAATCAAATGCTCAGATGCACCACAACGACAAACCTATTAGCCAGCAGCACTGCGGAGGAAGATCTGGGGGTAGCAGTGAGTTGCACGTTGAATGTGAGTCAATAATAGGATTCTGTCTTTTTTTAAAAAAAAAAAAAGAAGTAAATGCAGTTCTGGGAAAGATTAATGGTTAAGTTGCATAGAAGACATAGAAGGTAACTATTACACTCTGCTCAGAAGTGGTGAGACATCAGCTGGCCTGCTTTATCCAGTTCGGGACACCACCCTCTATGAAAGATACAGACAAATGAGAGAGAATCCAGAGAAGAGCAACAGGAGCTCTTAAGAGCTAGATAAGAGATTTAGAAAGCATGACCTACGTGGAAAAGTTGAAGGAAATACATTTGTTTAGTCTAGAAAAGAGACGAGCAGGAAAGGACATGATAAGAGTAAAACGTTTTCTAAAGAAAATGGTAATCAATTGATCTCTATGTCAGCTGAGAGCAGAACAAGAAAAAGCTGGCTTCATTTGAGGTAGAAGAGATTTAAGAGATTAATTTATGATATTAGCAAACTCCTTTTTAAGTGTAAAAGAAAAAAACACAAAACCCAGACTTGTTAAGTAAGTGGAAGACACAGTACTGGATTTAAGAATTTGGACAGATGTCAGTGATGACCTAAGTATACACAATAATTCCTCTGAGGAAAAATGGACTAGGTCGCCTGAGGTTTCTTTTAGCCCTACTGTTCTAGGACTGAGTGATTGTCTGTGCTTGGTTAAGTCACGTACACAATATTTTTAACATGAGTACATCAAGTTAGGCAGCTCATGCTAACTGTGGGCCTGATGCTGCAAAAAGTTCAGCATCTCCAGCTGCCATGAAAGGGCACAGTGAAATGCAGGCTGTGTCTGCTTAGGTATTCCAGACCACAAGGAACCTGAGTTTGGAAACCCTGGTCTTAACCCCTCTGTGCCAGAGTTTCCTACGGCTCTAACTTCAGAATAACTGTCCTTTCTGTAACTTCAATAACTGTAATATCCAGCCTCACAGTGGATACTACAAGATTGATTTCACCATTAATTTAGCAAGCATGACTCTGAGTTTCTATTAGTTTTCGGGGGAGACACAACGAAGTAAAACTAGAATTTCACACCCAATGCTTGAGAGTGTTCCTGCATCCCCAGAGGAAGATCCAGAAGACCATTAACATGTTACTAGTCCATGACTGGTTTTGGTTGTTGCTTTCTTTCTTGTGCGCCTGCTGGTTACTCGAAGAGAGACGGTCCCACACAGACTAGCCCTGGCCATCCCCTTCTGCTAAAACCTATGTGCTCCTCTCCATGCCAGTATGAAGAACAAGGGACACCAAAATGACAACCTTCTCGGGGAAAAAAAACCCACTAAGCCTGGAAGTAAATGTTTTGGACAACCTATGTCTTCTATGAGAGTGTAGGGACCTCCTCAACACAGTGAGAGACTACAAAATCCTGGGATTTTCCAACAAGACAGCCTCATTATTTGCATTATCTGCTCCTGGAAGTGCTTCATTCATAACTATCTCCACTGTATATTTTTTTTTTCCTTTGGCGGAAAAGAAAAGAAAAGATACATTCTGCTGTGAGCTACACAAACACAAATCCCATCCTTGCTACAGAAACTCCAGCCCTACATGCATTCATCTCACATTAAACCCCCCGACCCCCCAGGCTGACTGCCTCTACCCCGGACCAGCTGTTTAATAACAACATGCCCAAAACTCAGCAAAGCATTGCAAGCGCATGAGATGCAAGTCGTTGGCCAAAGTTAAGCCTGTCCTTACGGGCTTTGCAGGTCGCTAATTCGGTGCCTAAGCCAGGTGTTTAACCCGCTCAGGGGCGATGTCTCGTACCGAAAGCCCCACGGGGGACAGAGGGGAGGGAGGTGAGTGACACAACTGCATTTGGCTGGAGGAATGTAATTTTTTTTTGAAGGGCTCTGGCAGGGGGCTGACCCTTTTGCCGGCAGTTGTAAAGTTTGTTTAGTAACGGGGAGCCTCCCGTGAACTTAAAAACAATAGGAAAACAGAGTCCTGGAGAATAAATCTCCCCCCCTGCCCCGTTTGCCTGGGCGCAAACTACCAGAAGGTAACAAATCCCCAGGAATGCGGGCGGCAGGGGGGGATGCGCCTGCGAGACGGAGCTGGAGGGTGGCCAAGACAAGCAGCGGGCGATGCCATTCACGGAGCGGCGAACTGCGCTGATGAACACCCGGGGAAAGCCTGGGAAAGGCCGGGGCTACAGCAGGCAAGATGTCCCCCGCAACTGCTCCGGCTGCTTCTGCAGGGAGCTCTTCAGGAGCTCATCCCACAGAAACCCCAAATACCTCTTCTACTGCTTCTAGCCGTATTGAATTTAGGAGAAAGTGGGCTACTCCTCAAGGCATGGTGGAGAAGGTCAGTCCAAACAGGACCTGATTTTTATTTCTGATTTCGTGAGTCTTCCTTGCCTATACACCGGGGGAGCTCAGAGGGCATTAATTTTTGGTCACTGGGCAGGATGCAGTATACGAGACAGGGAAACCTCTGTCTTATCACCAGTCCCCTGAGCTGCACAATCTTCCCCCAAGTTCATTTTTTAAAGATTATAGCTCACAGGCTTTACTTTCATACTGCTGTAACTACTCCATTAGTTCACTGCTAAACAGAAGTCCACTTGGGCATTACATTGTGGGTGCAATCCGCTGGAAAAAGGAAAATCAAAGAAACAGAAGCTGTAAATGCCTAGTCATAAAAATCACAAGTCGATCAAATGGGCAGCTGTGAAGTTAATAGCTTTCAAAGATGGACACAAGCACGTACAGCCCTACCTATAGATATGCTTTGAGCTTGGAAAGATGTTAGAACGCGTTGGATCATCCCTGGCACGTGCTTCGAATAATCTCTAACTATTTTATTATTATTTTGGTGAGTCATTAAGTTTGGATGCCCACTACAGTACACCAATGGAAAACATCTCTACAATGCAAGGGTAGCAAGGATATTTTATTCTGCTTTCTTAAAACAGGCAGAAATAATGCTAAAGTACTTAAATTCTGGAAATACTCATCATCCCTGTGCTATTAATATCGTCTCAATAGCTTGTTCTATTTAAAGTAAGTTTCTTTCTTTGGGTTTTATTTTGCGGGTGGCAAATCCTCATTTAATTCGCAGGATAAAAAAGTATGAACCTACAATTGGAAAAATGGGATTGTATGGGGCCCAAGCCATCCGCCAGAGCCATGAATAGAGGCTTTGCCACCGTCTTCAGTGGGAGACAGCCTGGCCCTGAAGTCTTTACAGCTTGCACAAATTTAAATTTTATTATTTGCTTTGTTTTTAATGTCATATGACTCATTTTAAGGAAGAATATAGCTGCTTCCACTGTAATGGTTACAGTTATGTATCTGCGAGGCCAAAACTTGATCCCTCGGTTATGGAATTTTAGATACAAGCTGTGTAGTCCACCTTTTGGCCCTACCGCTTGCTTTTTTTCCGCAGAGAAAATAAGGCACACTCAAGCCCTTGGCACCATTTACTACAGGACAACACATACATATGTGGGGTTTCCTTTCTCTTTAAGCACAACCCTGATTTAATTCCATGAAAGAATAATGGAAAATAGAATGTAAAGTGCTCTTCCCCTTTTGTCCAAGAAAAGTAAAACAAGCAACGCTGGTGATGATGAAGAAATTGGATATCTTTTAGTGGTGCGTTGCCTTGGGTTTTTTTACAAGCAAAACTCATCTGTCTTAACCAATTTAAATGAAGTAAAAAGGCAACAACAGAAAAGAGAGATGGCAAACTTTCTCCAGCTTCAACACAAACTGTGAGGAAGTCAAGGCTTAAAAAAAGAAAGTGTTTTTTTCAGTAAAAGTCTACAGAGAGCTCAGCACTATGACAAAGGAAGAAACTTGGTTTTTAACTCTTCTCCAGGTAGGACGGATCATTCCTTGTCCTTTCACTCCAGCTTCCCACAAGGTCCATGGGATTATTCTCCTTTTGGCAGCAGAAAAGGAGTTTGGCTGTCAGTGTCCCCATCGTTGACCAGCTTTGATGCACAAACGAGTTATTCCTCCCTTGACAAAAGACTCTGCGCACTAACAATTCCCCTTCGTCGAATGACCAACATTAGACTAGGACTGAACCCAATTTCTAATCCCGGATAGATTTAGACGGCCAAAGTACTGCCAAGGGTGGTCTGCTGTCAAGGGGCCAAGTCTACCCCCCAGCATCTGGCAGCATTTCCAACAGGACATTGGTTTAAAATTATGCATCTTGTATACAGTAGGGAAAATACGCTCCTTTCTCCACATTGCTGATATTTCACTGCATCGTTTGAACAGAACATCTATCCCCGACACTCACTCTCTCACCAGGTATGGTAGTAATTTATTTCCTGCACATCACTCGGATTTGACAGTGAAAAGTGTTTTTTCCGGTTTTGCTTTTCTTTGATAAGGTTTCTTGATAGTGTTTGAGAATGGCTGATATTACTGTCTGCTAATGTTTTATGTTTCTTGCTTTCTTGTTGATCCTGGCATAATTCTTCACTGAAATAAATGGATGCACACTGGTATAAAACTGATGTACGAGGAGAATCGCGGCCGCTGATTTTAAAGTGAAAGTCAAGGCTCGCTCACTTGACAGTTAAGATAACTGTACCTCCACCAAGCTCTGTGGTTTTCACACCTTCGTATTTAGTGTTCGGATGTTTCCTTCTCTGCTTTCACAAAAACAGCGACATGAAAAACTGGTCAAAGGCCTTCTGCTGTAAGGAGCAGCTCGCCCAGCCCTGCCAGGCAGGGACGGGTACCCAGCTCCTGACGGCTGCTGGGAGCATCCCGAGCGCGAGGAGCCGGGCTCTGCCCACGCCGAGCCAGGCGCAGGACCAGGACCACGATCCCGCAGCTCGGCAGGATCAGACGCGAGGCTGCATTGCCAAAAGGCTATCACATCTCCCCCATCACGTCAGACCAGGGTAACCCCGCAGTCACCTGTGAAAGTGGCAGGAGATGACATGCCAGGGAGAAGGATGAGGCGCGCTGTAATTAAAACCTGCCCTTTGTATTTTAGTTTGCGGGTGAGTTAAGCGGCTTCATTTAAAGTAAGGCAACATCATTTCCACTGGCTGTAGTTTCTAAAAGTACCGTTGCTTATCCTAAACTTAAGCATAACTCATTCTGATGGAGTTTCTCTGTTATCCGGTTTTGGTATGTACACGATGGTACATTCCCGCCGCGTCTCTAATTTTGTTCAGAGGCAGCGCCATTTATTGCTGCTTCAGTGAAAAGCAAGCTTACGTGTGTATGCAAACAAACACACCAGCACCCTCACACATGCGAAAAATGACATTTTTGTGTCTGCTCACAAGGAAAAAGAAGGATTAATTATGCACAAACATAACAACTTTCTCTAACTCTGCCTGGAGATGTGAAAGAGAAGTGGCCCTGTAATCACGTCTCTTCTGAGAATACTGCCATATGGTTTTAACAGAGGTTTATTTCCTGAAGCAAGAGAGGACTGCAGATTCTCAATCCAACTAAAATAATTATGCAGACAATTTCACTCCATTACTTTCAGTGGACCACCAAGCTGTGTGGTCCTCACATGCTTGCTGACACCTTTAAAGAGACATTAAACCATTTTTACATAAAATTCCCTTAATGGGTGGGATGTAGGATGAATTTCCTGGAAGATTAGCACCTGTCGCATTGCATAAGGCTTGCCTCTGACTGCTGCATTAATTCCCTTCGGTTGGTAGACAGCAAAACTGCGATTGAAGCCTCCAGAATACAGAGCAGCGAAGCATCAACCATATCTCTACAGAGGGAAACTTCTCCCCTGGCTTCCTACGCAATTATTTTACCTCCCACATTTGACTCTGAAATAGCACAGGACTTAAGTACAAATGGGTGCCCCACATTACGTACAAGGAAATTGAAATATAGCCTTAAATTTCGGCATTGGTTTATGCTATGAGTCTAATGCGGAGACTTTGCTGAGAACTTTTTTCAGAGCCACCTTGGGCTCCCGATTTTTCCCCTCAACTAGATAGATCGCAGTATAAAACTTCCAATCTTTCAATCAACCACGGGTAAAAATCCAGGCAAAATGAAACCGCTTTGACTCAAAATATTAAAACGTGTATTAAAACATCACCTATCCAACTTCAAACGTAAACTACAGGAATCCTGTAAAAACAGGGATGTTAACCAAGACACACAGTGATTAAAGGATATTTTAAAGGGAGAAGGGAGACCACCCTTAAAGCATGGAAATATCCCTTTTGGACTAAAATGCAATCTGGCTTTTTTTTGGTGACTGTGTCTGATTTTAGTCACAGTAGCTAGTTTATGGAGTTAGCAAACATACTACATTTCAGACTAGCAAATCCAATTAAATCAGAAGAAAGCATACACATACTTTTAGTGTGCCAATCTGCCTATGGTGTTAGAAGGACATAATTCCCGGTAGCAAAGGGGTGAGGGAAGGGGAGGAAGGTTTGCCACAGTATTGGGGGATTTTTCATAGCGTAAAACGCTAATTTCTTCAGATCAAAAAGGTAAATTTAAAGAAAAAAGCAACCGGGACTATGAGATCAGATCAGAAATCAGGTACGTACCAGCAGCAACCCACAGGGCACAACCCAATGGTGCACGGGGTTGTTTTCTTGATGGTTTGCAAACCTTGGCGCAGCTTGAGGCTACTGAATGAGCACCTTCCTCCGCCGGGCATGGGAGCTCTGCAATGGTTAATGGCACACTCTGCATGTGTGTGGCCTGGGCGGCGAGGAAACCGAGCAGGAAACATGTTTCTAATCTTTTTCTAGCGGCAATTTCAACATTATGCTACAGATAAATTATGGTAATGTAAATAGTGAAATACAGTTCTCAATTCTTCAGCTCTGCCTGTGCCACCACCTTAGGTTTCTGCAGGCGGGACGGGCACAGGATGCTCTGCTACGGGGCGGAAGTTTTGTGCTCAGCTCCTGATGGTGCCATATGCAAGGCAGTCTCCTCTCTGCTTTCCCTCCCACGTGTTATCCCTTTGCGTTGTAAGCTCTGGGGAATTTTCTCCCATTTCAAGTCTGGGGAGCACGGTACCGAAAGATCCCCCTCCTAGCTGTGGCGTCGATATGTCTTACTACAAAGCAACTGTACCTCTGATAAAATTGTAAAAGTGTATTGACCATTATCAAAACTGCCCTTACTAATACAACCAAATAAGGTTGGTTTGTTAAGTCAACAGTACTTTCTCGGTCCCATGCCCGAGCAAAATGCTCTGACTGAGGCTTTCAACACAGGAAAGAAATAGTGAAGACGTTAGCAATGGCATTGTCTTTCTGTAATACTCTAAAAAAAGCTACGAACATATTTTTGTCCAAGCTGGATTTAACAATGCTCTCTCTCCCCCCAAACCTTCTGTTTTCAAAACAAAACCTAAATTTCGGGCCAACGTTTCCTGTGGTGATCGCTGTGGTTAAACCATATTTGTGAGTTTTGCATGCTTGATAAGGTCTCTCAGCAGAAGAATTGCTTGTCAACTGAGGTGTGGCAAATGGAGATAGAGGTTAAACGCAGCACAAATGGCCAGATCCAATTCTCCTCTAAGTTCATGGCAAAACTCTCACTTACTTCAAGAAAAGCAAAATTTGGGTTGATACAGCTATTCCAGTTAGCGTTTGGTTTTGTGGGGAGAGGGGCGGCAGCTTTGCTTGTGTTATTCACCAAAACAGGAGGAAAATGCTCAAAAGAATAAGAGTGCCGGGGTTTGGCCAGCTGTACCTACTCTTCACGCTACATGCCACAAACGTCTAAAGTGGATCTTGGGGAAATTACCCATAGTGGTTTTGAGGTTTTAAATAAGGACCAAAAAAAAAAAAGACAGGAAAACTGCACTCGAACACTGATTCACTCTATAAATTGATTTAACTTTCTGACAGTTGAACTGAAAGTTCAAAGAGGCAACCTAGTTTATCAAGATGCAACCCTGCTTTGAAATCATTTAGCCAAAATGTCACCTTCTTCCTCGAGAAGATTTTGGCTTTTCAAAAGTATTACCCATTAATTTTGAAGTATTACAACTCATATATTTAACACACTTTCTTCCCAGTCGGACATGGACAAGTGAGACCAAACCTGCATAGAGACCTGCTCAACAGGCAGGACCATGACTGTGCACAAGAAGTCAATCTTAGCTTAGTAATAAAAACAAGCGCCAGCGCTTTACAAATGACCAACAAGAATTGGTGTCCTCGCCAATGAATAACATCAGGTAATTTGGGGACTTTGCACAAAAGTCAGGAACTCAGCAGTCATATGAAATGTGCTAATCACATGAAGCAGCAGTGAAAACTCCTACGCGTATGGTTATAATGGCTGGCATTCATGGGCCAACATTAATGTGCTGGTGAAAGTACAATGAGATCTCTGACCACAAATGATAACAACCTTAGTTTTATGCCACGCCCGGAAGGCAAAGCTTTGGAAAACGCCAAAGCTTGGTCTTTTCAGAAATGGCATAGACTGTTCGTTCCTTATTTTGATGGGGATTTCCACTCATCTTAATTCTTTAAGATGGAACCTGTAAAGCTTTATTCCCCGTACCTGAACACACTGGCTGCCTGTTTATCTGACTACTATATGCAGGTTTGGACTCTCTTGTCCGTGTCAGACTGGGGAGAAAGTGTGTTAAATGCATGACTTGTAATACTCCAAAATTAATGGGTAATACTTTTGGAGAGCCAAAATCCTCTCAAGGAGGGAAAGGAGTCTATCTGCCCTGTTCTGAGGTCTACAAGAAACTGCCAACACTGAAAATAACAATTTAATGGGACATTTCATCAATTAATGTTGAAATTACAGGCTTGTTAGACATCATTCCCTTCCCATCAGCACTGCTCAGAGTTTATTAGCAGGTTCTAGAGCAACTCTAGGTTATGCTCTGTCCCATGTCTTACTGAACTTAAATCAATGTGATTAATATGATCATTCAAAACATGCTGGATCCTTGGCTTTTAATGGAGCAACTAAGAGGGAAACAATTTATCAGCTAGCAGCACAAATAAATAGTATTTACATCTTTCTTTCCCTGCCTTTTTCCATGTTTGATTCCTTACAAACCTAATCCATTTTTCTGTCTTCCTCTTTTTTATTTTCTGGCGGCTTCCTCCAGAAAACAAACCAACAGAGACCAGCAAACATTTCTTCTTTAATGTCTTCATTCATCTTATTTTTCCCTCCTTCTCTTAGCATTTGCTGTACATGTATTTTTGGGTGCTTTTACCTCCTCCCGTTCACTAAACTTTCATTGCTGTAGCTATAATAGCACTGGACATTTAAGTCTACTTTCTCAAAAATTACAATTTTAGTAATCTGCTCTGCTTCTCTGTGAACTGTAAGCTTTAGAGATAGGTACGCTACTGGAGAAGTTAGTTATTTCTTGACTGTACCAGGTATCCTTTACTCTATGGTTGCACCCTGGCCAACATGTGTGGAGCAGCAGGAGAGAATTCACCCTTTCCACAGCTTTTGTTTTCTACCTGAGCTTTTCTACACCAGCACTTCAGTGAACAGGAGGGACATGCTGGACAGTAACACATAGAGGAACACACCTGGCATCCCAAATTACTCCCATGTGTTCACTGTTGCTAACGAAAGACGAGGTTAGCAAATATGAGAGGCTCCATTTCAGAAATATTTATATGGTCAGCATGGAGAAGTGACAGAAAAGTAAGCTATTAACTACAAAAGACAACAAAAAAGGTCATTGCAGTACTGTGAGCCAGAGTGAAATGGGATTTCACAGTGACTGCTCTGGTATCTTGCATTTAGAAATGCATCAAGCCAAACTTTTCACAAACAACTTGACAATTTATTACTGTCTGTAATGTGGAACGAATTGGCCAAAAACAGGCAAAAAAAAAAAAAAGTATTTCTCATTAACGTCAAGCTGCAGAATTCCAAATTAAAACAGCCTGGAGGATTTCTCTCCTCTAATAGATCTCAATTATTTTTTCCCCCTTAGGGGAGAAATGACCAACTAGGTCTTGCAGCAGCAGTTTATGGCTAGTACACTGTCAACATTTCCAGGAGAAGCCTCTGTTTTCAGGGTGTTCTGAGCGCACTCAGACTAACATTTTTTTTACCTAACAAACTCCATAAATTTTTAAATAACACTTTAAAAAATAAATCTTGCTTAGGCACTCAGCTAATGGCAACTGACTTTTTTGGTGCTCACTTTCCGTTCCCAAAGCAGAAGCCGATCTCAGCGAGACGTTTAATTGAAACCTGCTCACTGTCCACTTCGCAGCCCCTGCTATTCATCGCGAAGCTTAGACGTGCCATCAGCATGGGGGGTAACCGACCGGACACAATCGGGGCTGTGTTCACACGGCCTCTTCAGGTTGCAGCTGTTCCAGCTGACGAGGTTATCACGCCTGGCCTCTCTCTGCTGTTAATCACTCTTTGACCACAGCTACCGCCGAATTGGAGCAGGACTCTGCTAAGCCAACTTGTTTTGACTGATGCTGATTAGAGGAGGACTGGGGAATGATGTACTCCCCAGACAGCCCAGCTGTGGCTGGAAGAGGACACCCCAAGGAGCCTTCAGGTCCCCCAGCCCCTGGGATTCCTCCTGCTAGGGGATGTGCAAGGCAAAGCTATGTGCCCTGCCCTGGCATGGATTTATTGTCACGTCAGTCTACAGGGCTCACAAATTTTCCAGTTTCCCTGGAGACCTGCAGGGAGGCTAAGGCACTTATGGCAGATGCCTCCACCCTGACGTCTTCTGCCTTTCCTACTGTATTTGCTGTAGGTTCTGCTATGAGCTTCCCCCACTGGACGTGGCCATGAGAAATGCTGAATGCAAAGTCCACCCGAGCTCAGGAAGGAGCTGACCTACCTCCTCCTCTTTTCCTCCCTTACGAGAATCTTATCTTAATCCACAGGAAAAAGATGGGAGGTTCCCCATGGACATGCATGTTTATGAACATCCATGGACTGTCCATATTTACATATTATAAGAATCCAATGTCATTAGGGACACCAAAAAAGTTAGTACAAGGACAGACACCACTTGCTAGACCATTGCAGACACGGAGTAGAGGCATGGCCCAGAGAATTGCGAGTTAAGGAACTGGAAATCCTGCCTGTTCAAAGGGGCTGCAGAAAGTGGAAAAACCAAACTCACTATTTTCTCAAATCCCTTGTCTAAGGAGGGTCGTAACATGTTAAGAAAGAGCAGATTAAGGATATGTTGTTATAAATCCAAAGGTACAAATTTAGATAACTCACTCTGAGTTGAAACGACTAAGTTATCATTCACACCGAAAGTCAAAAGCTAAGCTAAGCTGCGACTTACTGAGCCTGACTGAGAGTCTGCCCACACTCACAGTGCAGTCCCACTTTCTCGCACGGAGCTCACGATCGTGCTCGTTGCCTATGTCCCGGAGAAGTGTTGCAACTTCGCCCTACTCAGCAAGCAAAGGAGTCCACAGGGGATTTCAAAAGCAAATTTCTTAAATCAGCTCTTGGTTGCTATATACTAAATATTATAGACTGTGGGAATTACAGAGTTCAAGGTAAACAAATGCAAGGTATTTTTCCATATCCAGAATATCTGAAAAGTCAAGACTGGTAAAATTTAGGGCCTAAAATACCTGTCAAAGTCTCTCTGAGGAAGTGTCTCCACAACCAGGCTGAGAACTAAAACCATTTCTGTTTTGAATGAATCCCTCAAAACAACACTAACATGGTCTCCAGTGCCTTTGTCTTGTGAGCAATAGTGCTTGTGGGGCTGAGAAAGGAGAACTGGAAAACTATTTTTATGCAAGCCAACAAACCCAGCTATGTTAAGGGATTCAACAACTAATTTTTAAAAGAGAATGAATATGCTGATCTAAAAATTGGCTTGACTATTGCCAGGACAGGACCGTACAAATACACAGCCAATTCCCGGGGTGGAATGGGTTACCATGTCCTGGACCTGGATGGTAACCATCTGCGCATGTGCTCTCTGCCTGTGGCAAGTGTGCAGCGATTCTACTTATCTTAAGCCTCTTTTATTGAAGGCTAAGCTAAATCAAATCAACTTACATTTACGGGGGGCCAAGAACACCTACCGGGCAGCTGCTGTGGCTCAGCTGACATGTGGAAACACAGACATCCCCTGTAACTTGATCATGCGTCTAAGCCCTGAAATTTTCTCGGTATGGACTCAACTGGAGGCTGAAATTACGTGCAATTTCAGGTCTACCTTCTTTCAGACTTAAGTGGTGCACAGGTCTAGTGTTAACATTTCACAGTAGGGCAAATTCCATGCGTACATACCAAAGCCATAATGATTCCGTAAATTAAATATAAACAGTTTTGTTTGTGTTGAAATATTTGAACATCTGTCTACAGTTTTGGGAGCCCGAATAATAGAAGTACACTACTGCACAAGAATCAAATGATGATAATTATGGAATGGAAAACAAAAACTCATGATAGGCTGTTTCATAAGCATGCAGTACTATTATGTATATATATGCATATGTAGGCTTATAGCATAATAAAAGAAAATGCAAAAAACTCAATAAACACCAGTAAGAAAAATTTAAATGTTAAAAGCCTGTCTCATTGAATAAGTGAGACTGTGGTTGGAAACACAGCAACAGATATTTATACTCAAGTCTTCAACATTTCAACTCTCTTTGCAATGTAAAAACAACGAAAACCAATGGTGCTCTCACGAAAATGCCAAATTCACAATACAGAGACTGCTTCTCCCCATCAGTCACGGTATTCATTATTATTTTAAATGCGCAGAGTCTAAAAAGCTATAAAAACATTTGAGCGTGGTGTGTATCCTTTTAATTCTGCACATACTCATCTTGTTGTTCCATCAAGCACTTGGCATCAAAGGTTTTCTTTATGTGCAGGTGTGAAAGGTGTGTGTACAAATTAAGGAACTATCTTGCTAGCTATTCAGTCTGGAAGAGCACATGAAAGAACCTGATTATAACAACCCAAGGGATTCTTTTTTACTCTGAACTAGGATTCTCGGGCTTCAGAGTTGCTCATGTCCTCTTTGCACACCCAAGACTCACACTGACTTCTGCAGGACTTTTGCAGGAGTCCCCGTGCTAGAGAAATGTTCCCTTACTACAGAGGTGGATACAAACAGCTATGGCTGTCTTTTCTATTAGCAATTGTTGCCCAAAAATGTCAAACGTCTTTGGTGAGATGGATTTTCAAATGAGCTGCACATCCTGTCAGGTGCAAGTAATCTGCTCGAATTTACGTATTTTTCAGTTCAGATAGGGAAATCGCCTTGCGCCCACAAAGTGAGGCTTGCCAAGGCCCATGCCCTCCCTGCAGCTCCAGACCGCTATGACTTCAGTCATATATTCTGGCCAGTAGTCTCAAGGCTGGGGTTAAACAAGCAGTTTGTTCCTCTCTTACATAAGCACCGAAAGACAATACTACATTCGAGCTCATAAAAATATTTTAATTGGTGATGATTTCCAGACAACTATGTCAAAATTAACTCAGAGTTGATGCCCACTTGCTTAAATTTCATTCATCTGGGTTCAAATTATTTGCTTAGAAGAAGAAACATTTCCTTTTATACACACTTTGGTTTCAACCTCCAAAACCATTGCTAGAAATTAGTCCTAACCACCCAGTCGGCTGCCTCAGAAACCAAGCTCAAATCCATCACTTTAATGACATCAATAACAAATACACAACTTTAAACCCTATTGTGAACAGTGGCATACCGAGGAGCATGTGTAGCTGTCATCTCGTTAGTCACTAGAAAAACACCAATGAAACCGAAAGAGCCTAACCATGACAAATTATTCAAGAGTTTAACCTGAGACATTAATGAATGCTAAATAGCTTGTTTTCATGCTTGCTTAAGGAGATTTGTTTAAAATCCCACCAACCTCCCCTGAATGTCGCTTGGCGAAGCCGTTCATTCTTGTCAAGCTGGTTTTCCTATTCCAGCTAAAACAGCAGGTTGCAAATGTTTGGTTAAGGATGCCTGCCTTCCCCACCCCTCAAGACACACACGCGCACGGAGGCAACTGCACCGGCTGTAAAGCTTCCTCCCATCGGCTGCACGAAAGTGGCCGATTCACTCCCCAAACTCAGAAAACGTATGGTTGATAAAGCGTATGCATTGCGATCATTCAACAGTCAGTGGTGTGAAAGAAATGTGGAAAGAATATCTATTCATCCAGGAGTTTCATCTTTTCAGACTTTCTATTTTGTCTGGGTTTTGTCTCTCTGGGCTGTACTCGTGTAAAGCTCCGAAGCAGGGACTAGAAGAGCCTGGTACTTGCCATTCTCTGAAAGCAGCACCAGGTATTTAACTCTTTGATTTAATGAGAGGCTCACTCCTACAAGCCACCTTTACCTCCCACAATGTCTTCAAGGAGTTGAAGGAATTGGGACAACTACGTATATGTGGTATAACTACAAATACGGAGCAGCAATGTATGGAGCTGAAAGCTAACAGGACAGAAAAAAAGCCCACTTCTTCCCATCTTGGGGATGGACTAATATGAAATAAAATAAAATAAAAAAAAGATGTTTCCATTTATCAAGGGAAACTGAGACTTTCTATATATTGGGATATAGCTTGGATGGGAACATGCCTTACAAACACAACTCTGGTAAACACCTTTATTTGCACCATCTTCCTATATTCATGTCATCCCTGGGGTAGGGTAGTGCCACTATTCATACTTCACACAAGGGGAACTGAGGCCGAGAGAAAGAGGTACCCAGTTTCCACTGATACCAGTAAGTTTGGACATCTGCTTAGAGGGATTTTCAAATACACGAACATCATAAAGACATCAGAGGCAGATGACAGACCTGGAGGACCCACGTTCAAACGCTTCAGCCACTGAACCATCCTCCTACATCCCTGCCTTACTCATTTGGCCACAGAGAGCTAGTCTTCAAAACTTCCTGACATGAGAATTAAAGAAAGAAAAAAAAATGGCATAGGGTAGGAGTGTTTTGTTCTCTTTAAAAAGAAACATTTCTTCTAACAGACAGCCTTTATGTTGATCTTCCAGATATCCTAACATTGCTTTTTGCTATATACAGTCTAAAGCGTCATTCAAACAAGACAGGAGCAGGCTTCCAAAACAGGAGCAGTCTCAAATGCACTCCAAAAACTGCATTGTGCTCCAATGTAAAACTGTTCTTCAGTCCATATGGGAGATCTCAAGCATTTGCTGAGTCTGCCTTAACTTTTAATGGAATTTATGTTGGAAAAACTATTTTATTTTGACCAGATTGGTTTTTATGCCAAAATGTTCCTTTTTTTCTTTTAAATTTTGGGCCAAATTTCACTTGACGGTATCCTCTTCGAAGAGATGACCAAGTACACGCAATTGTTCCATGTTGCATATGAGCCCTAAAATCTAATCTCTCCCCAAACTCGTGTCCTTATAGAAATGTGAAGCCTTCCTATAACTTTAAGTTGTTCTGCATACTGAACATAAATTGAGTGAGGGGTTTTGGAATTTTTTTAATAACTCATAAAGCTGGGAAGTTTTCAGCGTGGATTCTGGAACCGAAGCTCAGGGCACGCTGAACTAATTTAAAAATGTAAATGTAAAAAGATATGACCCATAAGTGACAAATTAAAGAGGGAACGTAAACGGTTTGCAGAGCGCTCTGCCCTCCACCGCCGGCTGCTTACACAGAGCGGCTACTCCGGGGTCAACATTTTCTGGCAGCGCCAGACAATAAAAAACGCATAAACTCGCCGCGCATGGTAAAGCTACTGTGTCTGACATAACACTAACGCAGAGGCCCAGAGAGGTGACTGAACCCTGGCTCCCAGCTGCATCAATCCCTATTTTAATCACCCTCCTGACAACACTTCTCTTTCGGCTCTCAAGCTGCTTGGCTCCCAAGGATGGGAACACCGTGATAGTAAAAGACATGGGGAAAAGCTTAAGCAACGTTGTAGTAGTGAGGGGAATAAAACTGCCTGTGAAGGTGCCTTTTGCCCAGCACTCAAATCTGTCTCCAAAAAAGTTTGGTTTAACTTAAAATAAAAAAGCATGCGGCAGACCGCTCACCCCTGAGCCCCGTTCCAGTGAATGGCAAACAGCCCGACAAGGAGCGCGCTCCCCTCACCGCCATTTCTTGAGGCAGCTTCAAATAAGAGAGTGCGTGTTTTGCACAGAAGGAGGGAAAGATTTCTATGCGGGAGGAGATCTCCAGTGTAACTTGCAACGCTGCCTGCTTCTGATCAGCTCCTCCAATTTACAAACCTGTTAAAACGACTCTCGTCGCTGGTTTTAAATGGGCCCAACATCTTCAGCAGCTCTGAGTCACGTAAAAGAGGAGAAGGTAACAATAGGTAAGTGTTTTTTCACTGGCTGACGTCAGAGCATCCAAAACACCACAGACCGTGCCTCTGGATGCACCTACCACCCAGCTTATTTTTGCAAAAGGACCGGTCATTTGCCCCGGATTTTACGTAGCTCCGCACCCTCCCCAGAGGCTCTGGGGATCCCGAAGTGCCTTTCTCCACATTCACTGACTCCAGCTGCACCTCGGCAACGAGACTGGGCCCGGACTTTGCCCACCCCGAGGTTCGGATGGTGCCTGGACACAGGTTGTGGCTGCCCCTCACCTGAGCGAAAGGGGACTCAGACAGCAGTGCATAGCCAGCCCTGGGAGCTCTTTAGGGCAGAGTTTGGAAGGTTTTTTTCAATGCTAATTTCCTACAGTTGTTGTTCTTAAACACAAGGGAGGTTTGCCTAAAAATACTCCTTTTCAGAAGCACCGTCGCCCACACTGCTCTCGGGGCGGCAAAGGGGTGCCGAGGCGCAGGAGTGCTCGCAGCGAGGAGGCCCGGCTCCGCACCCCGGGCGCGTTGGAGGAGTCACGGTCTGCAGCCCAAACCTCTCTCGGCTCACGCTGTGTTACAGCCTGCAACGTCTGCGCGGACTGTGCCAATTCAGTTGAAGTGTACGCAGACCAAATTACCCCTCTGAAGAGGCTAGGGGTGGGGAAGGAGAGTCCTGCCAAACACCGGTGCCTGGAGGCACGCTGCCTTCTAACCTGCAACGCCTCCAGAGGCCCTGCAGGCTGCGGTGGCCCTTGTTTCATCTTTTACAAAGGTTGTTGCCTTCTCCAACACATCCCCGGCACGTAGGTAGCAGTCACATCGTGCTCTCCTGTGCTGCTGGAGGTGGCACCTCACATCGCCTGTCGGCCACCAGCCAAGGACCTGACCTGTTGAAGTCAACGCCGGAGCTGCTGCAGCCCACGAGGAGACCCTGCCAACTGCCGAGTTAATTTTCTGTGCAGGATTTCCACTGAAGTTAATGGATTATTTTTCAGTGCAAGTTAATACTACGGTAGATTAAATACGTTAGAGATGGGGCTGGTAGGACTGCCTATCACTAAAGTTGCCCAACGCTTCCCAGTATAAGACCCAATTTTCAGTTGCTTGCAACTTTACTGAACTTTGACTGTTTGCATTCCATCTTTTCTTGCATGAGTAAGGAACACGTTTCTTCAGTTTCAACCAAAATGGCTCAGACATTCCTTGAAATGAGTTAGCTCAGGGAAAACGTGGCACCTCAAAAAACATTTTTGGCAATCTTTTCTTGAAGGAGCTTTTTTGTCGCTGTATTTTGGAGCGGAGATTTGAAACTTGGCTTAGCGGGTTGGGTCTTTTTTTCAGAATCTCTATGGCAATCCAGCCAGATTTGGTAAAAATATAAAACTTTGAAAAATAAAATTTCATAGAATGGAAATTCCTTAGATTTTATCAGCTAAAAGCTTTGATTACAGCTTGGCAAAGGTAGCTGATTGCTGGCCCACAGATTTTATGCTCCTGCCTCACAATTTTTTGTTGTGACAGTAGTTAAGTTCTTTAAAACAAAGTGTTCACAGATCATATTCACTGTGTGTTCATACTTTTCCCAGTGCCTGGTATGAGACCTTCAGGTTTATTCTTCAGAAGCACTGACCATTCACCACTAACTCAACCTGAGAGGGGCATTTTGAACATATAAAGCACTATATATTGTTAGATGTCTAAAAAATAAGAGTAAGCGGGCGTGCTCCATCCCAAAGGACATTGCTGTCCTATGGATAAATCAGCATATGCTCTTACAGTGAAGGACTGTTTTGTCACACACACACAAGAGGCGTGAATTAAAGCTGCACTGATAACCATAATCTTGGCATTTCCCAATTCTGAGTGTTCAGACATGGACTTTTCCTACTGTAATTTTTGTCTGTAGCATATGCATAAAGTAAGACTTCAAGCTAGAGGTATCTGCCCTTTAATCAAAAATTTCTTCTATGTCAACATATTATTTATCTGATGTGTAAGTATCCCCTTGTTACATACCTTAAATCTACTGTTTATTCCCTTTCACACCAAGTCACCAGAGAAAAATAGTTCTCATTTTAATTCTTAATGTTGCATGGCATGTATATATATTTAGTGAGGTGTTTATTCTGCGTCCCACACAGAAGTAAACGTGCTTCCCAGAAAGCTTCCTTCATCCTTAAGCTGGGTCTAAAGAACAGTCACTGTTACCTGGATTTTGCGAGCACGAAGTCCTTACTGCTCTCTCCTACCTGTCTATAATAAAGACTATCTCTACAAGCCAACTGCGGTCAGGTTTCTCTTTTGCTGCCATCTTTCAGGAATAGCAAGTATCAAGAAGAGTGAAACTAATAACATAGATCAGTAAGTCTGCATACACGTAAAGCACAAACCCTACCTAAAAACCGAGTCTGAGTATCCTTCATGTGCTGTAATTCCGCTGTCCTAATTCTCAGGGATGCTTATGACTGTGTGTCATACCACAAGCAATGAATACTGCTGCGTGAGACCTCTTCACGGCACTAATAGGCATACCCTGGGCTCACTCTTCCAAAGCAAAAGATAAAGGCTAATTAAACTGTCTGACTTTGCCGTGAAGCTGATGAGGATCACGTATAAAAGCCAGACTACTGCTGAGCTGTAGGGGCCACAGCCTTTAGGAGAGGAACAGTAACAAGCACATCAGCATGGGAAAAGGCAACATTTTAAACCAGAATGGATATTTCTGCACTGAGTGCCTGAGAGTTTCAACCAAGCAGGCACGGAAGAGGAAAACATAAAAGATCACACACTGGCTATTTACGTCTAACGAGGAGGGGCTCACCAACATCCTAAATTGTAACAAACTTCAGAGAGCAGCCCTTCAATATGGCTTTTGAAAAAGCAGGCACTAAAGCCCCCTTTTAAAAGGTTTAAAGAACAATAAAAAGGAGTATAAAGAAGCATTTCAAAGCTGTGCGCTGCTGCAGTTGCCGGTGAGCCAGGCAGCTTGTTTAAAGCCGATGCAGGTATCTGCACGGCACCGAGTGCCAGCCCGCTGGTCCATGCTGCTCCGCGTTCCCTCTGCAGAGTTCACCGCCACTCACTTCCAGAGATCTGCACACTGGCACTTGTAGATACTTATGGGTGGATAAATACTGGTGGGATAAACCAGCTTCGACACACGCGTACAGCTCTCTCTTGACCGCAACGGGCCAGAGATGACTCGCTGAGACACCGTATCTAGCTTTTAGACAACTACAGTTAAGGAGAGTCAATCCACCCTGCGTCTCTCTGAAAACTTTACCCATATGTCTCTTTACAAAAAGGACTTTCATTTTGACTGCTTAGCTGATGAATTAAAAAGACTGAATAATTTACGTTCACAGCTCTATCGCTGAGCCCTCTTCTGTAGTCAACACTTCTGTCTACAGAGGTGGTAATTTTATTATGGCGCTGGTTTATACACAATTGTTCAAAGACATCAAAAAAGACCAAAAGTGGGACTGGATCCATAGCCCAGATCATCAAAACCAAAGAGTGTCCAGTGTGAAAGCAAAAAGTATGTTCCACAAATCTATAGTTTATGGTGACAAGAGACACAAGGAAAGAAAAATTAAATTATTCTTAATAGAAACCTGGAACCAACTCTATCACATTTCATATGTCTACAGCGCTTGATAAATTCACTACATAAATTGAATTAATTTAAGTATATTGTTTTCTAAGAATCTGAATCTGGGTCCTTGATTACGTATGTACACATGCAAAAAAAAAAGAAGTATTCAATGTATAATACCCTCTGTAATCCTAACCAGTGGTTTGTACCACACAGCGACTGTGTATTGTATTTCTAGGTCTCTATTCTTTTCCAGCTTCCATACTACTGAGAAACATAGGTCTGAATTTTCAAAATACAACAAATAATTATTGAGTACCATCCCTTTTTGATGGTTAATCTCTGGATTTCTGATCCCTTTTAATACAATCAGTTAAAATTGGGCTTCTTTTGCAAATCTAATCTAGGATTTACCATATGTAAACAAACACATACCTGGTACTACATCAGCGCCTGCAAGCACCTACTCCTTTCCAAGAAGATGCTGCACCAATGTGAAACTGCTGTATATAATTGTCTACCTGTCTCACAACATGTGAAGTGATACTCTGGAATATAGTGAGGTAGAACTCTGTTTCTAGCAAATTAAACTACAAAAGCGAGAGCTGGACTTATGCATTTCTTCCACAGCGCACTTCTGTGGTGCTTGTGGCGGGGGGGGTTTTTCTAAAACAAAACACTGTCAAGTGCCTCTGACTGCACGTGACATTTAAGACCGTGTCTAGTACTGCGGGAATGCAAGAATGAGAAAGTGTATGAAGATTTAAGGAAGCAGACAACTAATTGGCATTACTCACATGGATTACAGACAGGCAGGAAGCAGATTCTACACTTGTAAGCACCCTGATTAATACCTGTTTGGCATCCTGAATTTAAATTAGCAGGGCTACTAAAGAAGCAAGGTATTATAAAGTGGGAGTAAAGTTCACAAAATGCACGTACAAGAGTTTGAAGAGTGGTGGAAGCAAAAAACATTTATGCCGGCAATAATCAGGTAAAAGGGTTTGCCTTCCCACGCTGTGGGAAAGATTACATCTCAGAACCAAAGGAGAATGGGCAGCATGTTAAGTTTGTATAAGGAAGGAACAATTAGTATGTTCTGATGTGAAGCAGGAACATTGGAAACATAAAGTATTTCCCAGTGTTAGGAAAGTCTTTAAGTGTGTTCCCCAATATTCTTCACCTATAGGTAACACCTATGAAGTGTATTATCACCTTTATATTGTTTCTTATGCAGCTGCAATATTTTAGTTAGTGTGAGAATCTTATTGAATACTATGCCTACAGCTAAATAACCTGAGTTTTCATCTCAGCAGTTCACACAAGCCAAGCTGAGTAGGACCTGAGCAGCACTTGACTACTGAAATCCTGCAAGAGGTGATAATGATGCCTTAGTAGATAGCATCATTTTTAAGGTACGTCTGTATTGCACTCATTATGGCAGCTGTATAGACACTTCAAAGTCAGCTTTAAACAACTCCTTACATTGTCAGAAATGTAGCACGGACTGTTCACCATTCAACAGAAAGCAAAGCATCCACCCAAGAAGCTGGGCAAACAGTTGGTTAACCCATGCTGAGCTCCGCGTTACCTGTGACTGTACTGCTATCACTACCTGAGCTACCTGCTTGAAAGCTACCTCAGGTTGTCTGAATTTCAAAGCAGTCATTAGGTACACTTTAGGACTATAATATCTCATAACCTCATCTGATTTCAGCCATCAGAAAAACAGGGTGCCTAGTCTAGGCTAGTCATCTAGCCTCCATTTATAATCAATGGAAAGGGATGGATAGCTCTAAAGGGCAATTCATTGCACTCTTAGATAGGCATTAAGATAGGTGGGATGAATCACTCTCTGCAAGTGCCTGTGTCTCTTCATTCACTTCAGAGGAAACCTACCCCACACGTCTAATTTTTGGAGAGCTGAAAGCCACCCTCAGTCAACCGTGAGCCACTATTGTGCTGAGTAAGCTGGTCTACTGTAGATGAGATATGTAATAGATCTGAGCAGACACCCGCATTAAGGAACCCAGTTCTTCATAAGAGTAAGGTTTCCGGTGTCCCAAACATACTGCAGCATGAGATCATTACTAAGTTTCTTCCCCTGAAGTTTCAATTAAGTATGATATTCGTCCTCATTTCCTCTTCTGCATTCCTTGTCTGGTTAAATCAGCATCTGTGTTTCACATCTGGGATGACCATGTTTCAGTGGAGAATGAAGTTTATACGGAGAATAAAAATAAATTTTACACAAAATTTATAGAGAATTTTGGGATTGCCAGCAAGGAAGAGCTACATAAGTATTTACAGTACTCTGATGCAGCATCTCCCAAACATATTTGCCCTGTTCCCAACCCAATTTGGAAAGCGGAGAGAGAAGTATAACAGGTGCTACATTGAAATGTGAGAAAAAAATGCTTATATTATTAGGAACAAGCTAAATGCATCACAAAAGTGAAAGTACAAGAGTTTAAGTTCTCTTGGGAGGAAAGTATGGAACAAAATGGTCTGTGGAAAGCTACTATAATGCCTTTTTTTATACCATCTTCCTTCACAGTATCTTCATGGAGCAGAGTCACAGACTTATAAAAATGGCTTTCACTTTTCCTCTTCTCATAGTCGTGCCGTATGGAGATACAGAATGAACTCACTTCCACCGTTGACTTCACTTTTTTAGTTATAACCCCTTTTCCCATCTGTATTTTTAATGGAGACTGTAAGCTATTCAGGACAAAACTCTCTTATCATATGACTATGCAGCACAATTATAGCACAGTGGGGCCATGATTTTATTTGTAGCTTGGAGAGACCTTTTGCATACAAACAGCAATAGCTGCAATATCAAAAAACACCATGATGGTCATCCTAGATGCCAAATGTACTAGGAATAGACTGTTGGAAGCAGTGTTCCCTCTACAATGGGATGGAAACAATCTGTTCTGTTGACAAATACAAACTGAGACTGCATTACTGCTGGTGAGAACATCTTAGGGAACGGTTTTATGCTCAGACTTGCCCATTTGTTTTACATAATCTTCTAAAGGTCTTTTCCCTCTCACCGCAACAGTGAATACATGGTCACTCTGTCACCTCCCTGGGCAGCAATGTCCTCCTATGGAGACAGCCAGCCGGTGTCACATAGATCACTGAGATTTCAGAACTGCAGCGTATGAATTCAAGCCATGAGTGAACTAAGTACGTTTCGCTTTCATCTTACCCTACACACTACACCAGCAGATAAAAGTTATGATCACCAGAAAATAAATTATTTTTAGTGTCATAGTCTATTCCTCAGACGATGAGTTTTTATGCACCAGCCCTTCTCTAGCCGCAGTGGAAAAAACAAGAACTGACTGGTCCTTGGGATGCAGCTACCACCCCCCACAACCTCCTGGTCACCTCGTTCCAGAGGCATGCATCGTGGTCGGGGTAACTGTAAGAACCCTGCTCTGTGGGTTACACACCCATCTCAAACATAAACCTAAACCACTGGCATATATAATGTCTGCCACCTTTGACGGGGAACACTTGAATCATCCCACCAGTTTCTTACAGCCTCTGGGAACGCTCAGGAGCTCCAGTCCCCAACTAGTACAGCTTTGTGAAATTACACATTTGCAAAAATAAACCAGCAGCAAATGATAGCGAGTGAAACTGTGATGTCCTGCATTCTACACTGCAAAAAGGACCACTGAAGTCAGAAACACTACAACTCCTTCCTTACTCCTACGTACTCCTTACTGGGGACCTGAGCACAGGAGGTCAGGTCCCAGCCTGTAAGTGGACTGTGGTCATGCTTAAATATGCCAACGATAGTAACCCCATAGCATAGCCACGCTGAACATTTCTTTGGCTGTATAATCACATTTTGCCTCATTTCTTACAAAGGGGCATTATAACGCAAACATTAAGCTTTACAAAGTCATTTAGAGCAACTTGCAAACCACCAGACTGCCCACTCTGCCTTCCTCTGCTCCCACTTACGCTGGGAGAAATCCAGAATAACCCAGCCGATCTCAGTAGAGATTTCTCACTCTGAAAGACACCAGTGCGAGTCACAGATTTTCTAACTTCAGTTTGGATGAAAACCCAGGACTTGTTCATCGTATCTCAGGGTATTTAGCATTGACTTTAATTAAAAACCTCGCCGTGCCAAAACGCATGCAGATGCAAACTTCCGTGTTCAGCGTGCAACGCATCGCTCGAAAAAACTGCGATGCTACATTTACCGTCTGAGGTAGATGCACAAAGTAGGACCTGTCTGTAAAATTTCCTCTTGTTCTGCAAACTCTCTCTCTCTGCACTGCCCCAATTTACCACAGTGCAAAAAAACACAGTCAAATCAATATATTCGTGGAAAGGAAGGGGGCTGGTAGAGTGGTTTTTGAAGGCAAGCCAGAGAATATTCTAAACAGGGGACACACAGCGTGTTTTAACTGCTGTGATAATTCTGCATAAAGAGATGTTAAGGATCTAGCTCCTTGCTGTAGCATGCCATGTGTCCCTGAATAAAATTACTGCCATGCAGGCTGTTAGCAGAGGAATGCGTAAACAGACAATGTATCCTTGCATCAGTTCCACAAAATGTTGCACAACACAAATGCCTCTCGATGTGTCATTTCCTGCTTGGCCACCAGCCCAGCTCCTGACAGGCAGTCAACAAAAAAAAAAAAGGGGAAAAAAAAAGAAAAAAAAGAGAAAAAAAATTAAAAAAAAAAAATACTGAAAGATTTAAAGCTGTTCTACTCCAAAGCACATTCCACTAGTCCCAGACTTAGCCCTCCACCCTCTGTCTTTGAAAGAAAAGAGGGAGAACTTCCTAAAAAACTGTTACGGTTTTAAGTCGAGGAATCTCAAAAATCTCAATCACTTATCTGTGTTTTATAAGCCGGGTCGGCCAAACAGTTAATACAAAGGCTGAGCAGAACCTCTCACTGGCTTTCGCTGGCTTCTGCAGCGTGCACAGACAAAAAGGCGATGTTTGCTCATACCTTTCATCACGTGTGCACCTTGCAAGCTGCAGCAGCAGAGAAATATTCAGGAGCTGGATGAAATAGAGCAGTTTTTCTCCTACCGATACACTTCAAAGCTCAGAACCACTTTTCCATTCAAGCTGATAGAGAAAATTGTGGTCGGTGACTTTGGAGACTACCTTTAATTAGAGAGGAACTGAAGTCTTTGGAAGCCAGGCAACATATAAAAATATATAGACTTCTCCTCCCTCCTTCCTCATGATTTCCCTCCTGACTGGGTTTCTACCAAAAGCAGCCAGAAAGGAGGACATGTCTCCTATTCTAAAGGTACCACTATGGAAGGGCAAATCACTATTTCTGTATTTGTAATGAGGTAAGGCAAAAGCATTAAAGAGGGGCTTAGGTAAAGGTTTGGGGTTTTTTTGTTCTTTTTTTCTTCTTCTTCTTCTAATTCCTTTACAGTGATCTCTTGCTATCTGTAGGTCAGTTATGACCTCATGACAACTTACTTCTCCAGAAAACTTTCAGCCCTCCCAGCTGGAAGGCAGCTCTGCTGGCTAAGATGTGCATATGGCAGAGGTTTTAGCCTGGATATGAGGGGAGAAAAATATCTGCAGGATTTCCCAATGATTCCCAAAGATCTTATACAACCCTGTCTCTAGATTCCATCACTAAGAGTGCGATGCGCTGTCTCAATCCAGCACAAAGACTGTGCAACACAATAGATGTCCCTGGATGGTAATCTAGATAGACTCAAACAAATAATTAAAAACAAATAAATCTTTTCCAAGGAAAAATAATCAGAAGACCTTTTCTCATATAGAAATGGGCAGGTTTTCCTAACAGAGCAGCCTGACATCATTGTCTCTATTAAAATATTTAAAAATAATAACAGAGAGGCAAGGCAGCAAGCTTCTACAAGCATATGTTTAATACGACTAAATGGCACTTACATTTAAGAACCTGACTTTCTGAAGTGCTGAGCATCCAAAACACCAACTGGAGTCACTGCTTGCCATGACTGTTCAGCACTCTTAAAGTCAGGCTCTAAATGATTGTGATATCTGTCATGGTATTGCTGCTGCTCCCACTGCTGCTGGAAAGCACGCAGCATTCGTTCGCTTGAGTCAACTTGCCAACAGAAGGTCAGAGTGCCTTGCCTATAAACAAGCCTTACAAATTCACGATCTAAAGCATGATGTCATGTCTTAAAATGATAAGCTGGCAACAAAGTAAATGACATTTTGTAAAGATGTGCATAATTTTATGTTTACGCTACTTAGAATGAAGGTTCTAATAAGTCATCGGTTGTGTTCCTTTAAAGGGAAGTTTTATAACTGAGATGAATCACAACTGCAAAAGATCAAAGTTAAAAAACATCAATGATGCCACGGGGTACTTTTTAATCTTGTAATGAATGATGATCATGTGCTCTTATGAAGTTGGTCCAACTGCCAACGCCAGATGTGTATATTAAGAAAAAAGTTGTTTGTGATGTGACAGCTCTGGTTGAGCTGCCAGAGAGAGGAAAACTAGGATAACATGCTTGAGATGTCGAAGTGAAATACAGATCCTGGCAGAGAGGGGCACTATTTGCTGATACATAATTTGTTAAGAAAAACACATTTGCTATCAGAGCCGCTCGTTGACTTGAATTCCTTAATGCCCCCAACCACCTAATTTTCCTTATGCAACATAAATGCCAGAATGATTACTACCAAAGAGTAATAAATCTACACGAGTGCAGGGGCTCTCAGAAGGAAGCAGAACTTTACTGAAACTCCTACAGCGCACTGTAGCTACTTTTTCCCTGAAAATTCAAGTTTAATAACTAGTCATTCCGGAGGTGTCATAGCCTGGAAAGTATCAGACTGCAATAACAGAACTTGCAGAACCAAACTGACCCCAGAGTAGAGCTTCACTAAGTATTTAATGGAAATATTAAAATTCAAATGGACATTCAAGCTCAAATTTGGCTTTCTTTTAAAAAAAAAAAAAGATGAAGAAAGACACAGTAACTCAATCTAGGCTATACGAACTAAGTTACTGAGCATTCCTAGGTGCAGCTATTCAATGAGAATTGCAGACAGGTATCACGTACAGAGGCCTTTCAGCTCTCAACTAAAAAAACTCCAGCAGAACTTGGAAATCTTACTAAGTTATATGAACACAGCCTCACTTTTATTCCACTGATCACCAGAATGGTCAGTCCCAATGCAAGCACATTCCCTTTCCGTGCTACACAGGGTAGTCCACGCTAATCTCCGCATCATTTTCAAACCACTCTGCTCTTTCACAGCGGTTGTGTCCTCTGCTGGGAGATTTCCCCTTTTGCGGATGCCTCAATACATACATGGAAGCAGCCTCCAAACGGGAATGGCTAAATGATATATAACTTACTCCCTGGTTTTTACTCCATGAATACAGTTTGCCCAGTGTCTCCAGGTAAGCTGCATGGAGCACCAGCTGCAGGCGAAAATGAAAAATGGGAACTGATTCAGCTCGGGAGAGAAGACAGAACAAAAATCCCCTCGCTGAGACAGACGGACACCTCAGCTGTGAGCAGGTAGCAACGCAAGTATCTACGTAATGAAATTTATCCATAGCTACTTGCTTTTTCTTATCTGTTATTCAAGGTGAAACTCTACAGCCTGGACAGTTCTTACAGAAGGCATTTCAGTTACCGTCTCTCAGTGTAAGAGGACGTGACACCGCAGCGTGTATTAGCACAAAAAACACTTAACTGCGTGAATTCTGACGTGAAGTCTACGACTTTCTGCTTCTTCTGTCTTTGTGGTATTTTAAACAAAACTCCATGAAAGCTCCCTAAAGGTCTCATTTGTATGTGCAGATCAAAGGCAAAATAATTATTTGAGATGCCTCCATTATACAGATTTTTAAAATGTGGTTATTCATCAAATAATTCTTAAACTCTAAATGTAATTTAAATACAGCTATACCTGGTTAATCCAATCAATTTAGAAAGAGTCGTTCTAGTTAGATTAAGAAAAAACTCTGGAACTGGCTCATCAGTGATACCCATATGATGTGAGACTGGTTACCAGCTAAATGTGCTAGACAGAGAGACAGCCATATAAATCATGATGGATTAACCAGACTTGACTGTATCTAAAAATAAGTGCTACCCATAAAACTGCTAGAACAAGATAAAACACAATTGTCGTAAAAATATAGCCAGTGATGGTTGCAAATGGATTCTTAGTAAGTTAGGAAGTGCATTGCTATGAGGTAAACATGCCGAGTGAAAATCTGCTGGACTATATGTTTAAATAAAATGTATGTTCTGTGCACAAATAAGAAACAAAGACCACGCTGTTGATATACTGGTTTTTTATCTTTCTTTGGCCCCCAGGGGTCTGTGATGAGTCCATAGCTGAAAACCAATTTCAGGTATGATGAGATTAACCAGGTGCATTAATTATCTGATGGCAAAAGAATTTAAGGGCAAACAAAAAGGCACTATATTATATATTTTCTCTCTGTGCTAGGACTGATCCTGGAAGATCAATCTCCTATTTTGTTCTAAACGTCTTTAGTTGGAAGCTTATGGGAGTTTAGGGAATTCAGCATGTTGCAGGATTGTATTTATTATGCTTAAATCAGATTATATATAAATATAGTGGGTTTAGTTCTCATTTACACTGGCAGATAATGTATCAAGACCTTGATGTGAATGAGAATCAGGTTCGCGATTGCCCAAATTCAGCCAAGCACTTAAGTGTGTGTTTAATGCAAGTATGTGTGTGGTCCAATAGACTCCAAATTAAGCATGCGCTTACATATTTTGCTGAGCAAGAACCAATATGTTTGACAAAGATATATATTTCATTTATGGGTCTCTGTTAAACAAAATTAAGCAGGCGTAAGTGCAAAAATAAGAATATAATACTCACTTCTTGGCTCCCTTGGCCCATCCACTGTAACCTTTATAGCTCTGTGGTATGTAGCGACTTGGGGGGGATTTGTCAGGACAGTTATTGTCAAAGTAAAGCTCTTCCCTACAAAGGGAAAAAAACAACAAGGAATGAGTGATTACAACATGAAAACAGTCACATGCATGTTCAGTAAAGAATCAGAGACGTTTAAAATTATTCCCTGTTGTTACCACAATCGTGAAAATTAAAAACATAACTGACCATAGGAGTTTTCCTCCCCTTCAGTTTTACTCTATGTCAAGAATATGTCCATGTGTTGACAATCTAAATGTTTCTTATTTAATAATGGGTCATCATACAATGACAGAACAAAAGTGATTCACTGCTGAGGACAAGCCAAATTCTTTGCTGTATTGAAAGTGGTGTAAATCCAAAGCAAGTCAGACAATTTAAAAATTTACTCCAGTTTTGCAGCTGTGTGACAGAGAGCAGAATGTGGCCACATGCTATTTACTTCACACAGTTTTATCATTTCATTTGTTTGACTTGACTACAATAAGATGAGGAAAGAATATATTTTCCTCCCGGGAGTCATTTTAACAGAGAATCAGTGTCTCCTGTCCTTCATATGCCAGGGGTAATATGATGATATCTTTATTACTGGAACACACTTGTTTTCCCTACGTATATTCCATCTACGAAATACTAAGAAAGCCCCCAGCTTTCCCGTGAGGGTGAGAAACTGCTGTGTGCACGTACGCTGCTGTCGTAAGTCTGCATTTTTTTTTATTTTTCAAAGTTCGAATTCACTCAGAGATTGCACAAGATCATCTGCAGCCTTTAGCTGAATGAAAACGTTAAAAAGAAATAAATAAAGGGAGCTGCCTGCGTCTGAGCGCACATTCTCACAAGGCGCTGGCCCCCGTTCGGGAGACTCACTGACAGTTGTAATCTGTTAGATATGCAACGGTTAGTCATGTCAGATAGTCAAAACTGAAAACTGTTTCAAGACAGGAAAAGGTGGGCGTACAACAGTGACTCAATAAAACAGTCAGCAATCTTCGGCCTTCATGCTCATTTAAGCTGCTACTTTACCAGACACTTAAAACTCTCTTTTCCCCCCCCCTCCCTGTGTGTATACGTGCATTTTTGTTGCTAGGGCTTTTCCTCTTGCTGAACTCTGAAGGCATTCAATCAAGACACAAATCTTAAATGATATGTAACAGTGCAAACTTAATGCAGTTTTTTCGAGCCTAATATAGAACAGCTTATATATAAGGCATAATACAGAACAGAGCTTTGGCTGTCAAATCTAGTAATTGGTCTTTCTTTCTGGTCCAAGTCGTATATCCCCCAAACCTGCCTGAGACACGCATCATTTATTATCAGGAGTGCAACTTCAAACTGTCTTGGCTATATTTTTCACGAACTAGACTGTGACATGGATTTTTTTTTTTTCAGGAAATATAACTGTCACTTAGAGTAAAGTGATTTTCCAGGTGTAGCTCCAGCTGTGCCCACCTCTCCGAGAGATGGAGGTTAGAGGGGAGGTCAGGACCCCAGCAAAGGCACAAAAATCCCAGGAGGCTGAATTCTGCCTCAGTGGAGACGCATGGCTGAAGGTGGCTTTCCCCAGGTTCATTGGGAAATGGATTATTTCTCACATCTTTTGAGAGGGATCATCACAGGCGGAGAGTTAGGTGTATGTAGGACGTCCAGTTTTTGTCCAGTCCTGCCCATCCGCTGTCCCCAGACGTAAACCGTGTGTCCTGCCAGCGCGCAGCGTGTGCGTGGGCAGCCCTCAGACATACAGCAACAGCCCTAAGGAAGCACATGGTGTCTCCACGCCTGCTTGTTTAGGGCTGAAAAGGGTCTGTGCCTTTTATCCTTCTCCAGGTGGGAATTCAGCCTATTGCTTGGATATATATAAATTCGCCAGGGACAGGTTTAAGGCCTCCTTAAGCGCCAGCCTATCCTGTCAAAAAGGTCTGACTGTGAAATTGTGTGATGATGAAATTCAGATCACAGTTACCCATACAAAATCAGTAGAGTATTATTGGTAACAAAGATACTAAAGGGATTTTCCATATACCTCTGAATGAAGAATTCGGCCCTCCAATGCTACCGTTCTATTCGTATGCCAAATCAGTATAAAAGTCTATCACAACTAAAAATTAACCCAACAAAATATACTGTTTGTAAGACTCTGTAAAATCACGTCTGCATGATTTTCTACACTAAATATATCTCAACAGGATACAGCGGCCAGAAAAAACGCACGCCTCAATATAAAGAGCTACGTCTCAACCTCGCCTGTGAGCACTTCTAAATTGTCACCTCTCAGACAGCCTAAGCTGAACAGGTAAGCACCTAATCTGAAAGGGAAACTGTTTTTGTTCCCTAACTGGGACTCTACCAAACCGAAGCATTAACGAAGTAACACCGATGAAGCCCCTTCGCACTCAGTAAACTCCACGTCACTTCATCGCGGGGAGCTGCGTGGCCCTGCCAGCACACTCAGGTTCCAGAGCTTTCAAGAGATGATTTACATATTACAGGATTAAGAACGAAATAAATTTTTAAGGGCCCCTGTTTCAGTGATGCTTATGCCTTCCACAGATATTTCACAGATATCCCTCCTCAGCTACAAAATCCTTTAATGCACTTTTTATCACCTTTCTTTATGGCCCTCAGCCATTTCAACTATCCACTTTTAGAGGCTAAGGACTAATTGTAGCTCTCTTTTATTAAATTCCCCAGCCAAGCAGTCATCTGGCACTATTGCTTCAGTGTGTCTAAACTGTGCATTCTTTGTTATTCACACGTGAGCCGAGCTGACACAGAGGAGGATGAGATGGACATATGCTGAAGCACAAGGCAAACCCCAGAAATTAGCTTGAAAGGAGACTCGGCAGCTTGTGCGTGTTGCATATTTTTTCAGTTAGATGCTAATGTGATTAAAGTATCAGGACACAACAAAATTAAGGTTATGATCCTTTGCTTATTGAAGACAGGAATTCTTTCTTCTCTGCGCTGTGGATCGGGCTTGTAAAAGTGAGCTACCGCCTGAAAACCACATACAAACAACTTCTGCATTCACATAAAGCGCCCCGTTTACTTATTCTTATGAATCCAGAAAAGGTGTTTAAGAGAAATTATACAAACAAAAACGTGAAGCTTCTGTCAGGCAAGCAACATTAATATGTATAAAAATCAAGTTTCTCTATTGAGCCATGGGAAGCAAGAAAAAACGTGGGAGAGGAGGTGAAGTGGTAAGTTGATGATTCAGACTTCACAATCAAATTTAGAGATACAGAGATCAAAGAGCGAGCTGTTTAGAAAGATGTAAATCTAAAATCAGGAACAGGTGTGGATTAGTTTCTCGCCACTGAAAAATGATTTCTTTATTACTTTATTTTTCCTGTTCTACTTCAAGACCTGCATCTACCGATATTTGTCTACGTAAGGAGCTTTCTCACTTCTGTTTGCAACTACTGCTTTCTTCCCCTGCTATTTTAAGCAGAGTTCTAAAAACCTATCAGTAATGATAACTCTTTCTCCTTCTCTCCCTCTCTCTCTCTCTCCCCCTCTCTGTTCTAAGTCTGGAAGACAAGTCTGGACCAATTTCTCCATCCTGCCTCTGGCAGCAGAATGCAGCATTTCAGATCCTCCACCGAGTCCCGGCTGCTTCAAAGGAAAAGCCCTACTTTCTTCCGTTAAGATCATAAGAAATATAGGGGGAGGGGGTCAGCTCTGTTTGGACATAATTACACTTCATCAAAAGAAGCTTTCTTCATCTTCCATGCGTGAAAAGTCTGCAAGCAGTTAAGTCTGTCTTTTTTCTTCCTTTTTTTTTTTTTTTTAAATATAAAAATTGCTATTTGGGAAACTAGCCAAAACTCAGAAAGCCAATATAGTAAAACAGTGCACACCCTTTGTTTTTCTTTGAAGTCTCTTAAATAAATATGTTGAGGGTTTGAAAAGTACACTATCGCTTTTCCATAGATTCTACCCAGATTGATCAGAGAAAAAGTCTATTCCAAGTCTGCTAGATACAAATATAAATTAAACTCCTGGAACCAAATTTTAGGAGGTTTGTGTGCGTATGTGTCTGTAGCCGTATCCACTGAGGCTTTAGGCCCTCTATTTCATTTCCTATGCTTTAATAAAAGGTATATATCATAGGTTTCAAATTAAATTCACAGATCAGAGGTAGTACATCACATTTCAGTTCTTCTTCAGCACTACTGAAAGACTGATACACTACTGAACTTTAACTGTAAGGCAGCAGTAGTGATGGAGCCAGAGAACTTTCAAACCTAATCCATCAGCAGAATAACAAAGCAGACTGGTTTTTTTAAAGAAAGCAAGACAAATGGAAGAGATAGGTAACACCTTATCCAAAAGGGCAAAAAACTCCATATTTATATTGCATTACTTTTGCAATAGTTACTCTGTATTTCAAGTTACTCTTTACTATCAATACTTTTCAAGTTTTAAAATGATGAAGAGAATTGTTGGCCAGGTCACTAAAATAAAAGATAGCCATTGTAAGCCACGCTTATGGAATCACTTTCACAAAGCACTTGTAATTGTAAAAGTGTGCCGACTGATTTAGACTATCTAGGCCTCTGTCATATGTTTAATTTTTTTTTGGACAAATACTCTTTCCTTCTTTAAGGTGAATTACAACTGCTTTCTAAAGAATATTACTGTAAAATTAGCTTTATTGCTAATTTCCCAACACAGCTGTTCAGCTTCTATTGCTTTGTTTTGCCCCATGCAGGGCTAGTTTAAAAAATGAATAATTACTTCAAATACATAAAGGAAAAAATATGTAAGTTGAATCAACAACTGACACAACAAACCCCTCTGCAGATTCCTGCAGCAAAAACTGAAGTGCCACCTTCCGTCAAGCTATCCTTTCAAACATTACCTCAAATCTGAAAGCAGCTATCAGACTCTTAAAGAGGAATTCTTGCAAACTTGCAATGATTACAGAGGCTTTCTATGAGTGCAGTTTCTAGATTATAGGAAGCTCCTACACAGCTGGAAGACAATGACAGCGCTCTACACCTTAAAAAAAAAAATTGAAAGTTACCCTGTCATTTAAAGTAAAGGTTAAATTTAGTTCAAGCCCAAGCTTACCACCAATTCATAAAAAGTCAACCAGTTTACTAAAAAGAAAAGTACAGCTTATTTTTGTAGGTCATATGCACTTTGATTGTAAAGGGCAGGGAAGTCACTAGAAAGCTTTCCACCAATAGCTGTAAGCCCTTAAAGATGTAAGCCCTTAAAGAATATAACCTATAGCACATGTGATATGCAAAATCGCCTTAATTACAGGTCTTCTACAACAACTTCAGAAGCAGTTCTACTGCTAAAAGGAATTCTCCATCTTTCATTGCTGTGGCCTGAGAGAGACACGCTCTGACTACACATAACAGATCACCCACACCCCCATTTCCTTCTACCTTTACTGTGTGATTAAAATAGGGAAGCAGGTATTCTGTGAATCATTTTTCAAAATCTGTGTCTCATGAAAACCTACAGAGACGTGAGGAGTCAGAAAAACTTAAGAGAAACTCTTAACTTGGTTTCCACAAATGCTGGAGTTTGCAAATAAAACATGCATTCGTCCCTCCAAACGAAAGGCCGACGACGATTTATTTACAGATTAATCAGTATTTCATTGCAAAGTAAGTCTGGCATCTAGACGTTGTTCTTACTTCATTATGGACACGTAAAATGCAGCGGCCTACCTCTTCCACTTCTGCCCACAAATCGTAAGTCATTAAATCTGGCCACCTGGTTCTTCATCACGGCAGAAGCGTTTCGCAGCTCTGCAGAGTAGTTCTCGTCGTTTCCAGCCATGACGGTGACCACCGTCCCATCAGGCACTTCTCCTAAGGCCACCACCTGTGAAAAGGAGAAGACAACCGCAACTCGTGAAGCAACACTTTGAAAACGCGTGTCTCCATCCCAGCTTTGCAGGCTGCCATGCTCATTACGAAGCTCTGTGGCAGCTTCTCCAGCCCGCTGTGGTGAGGAGTCATGTATTAGCTGAACACAGAACAAAGTGCCACATCAAACAAAGAAACATCTTGTATTGTCTCCCTTGCTCATAGCCTAATAGGGAGCTGCTTCTTTGTTACATTTCTTCAGAAACATTCAACATCCTTATGTAGAGTGTATGGTTTAATGCTTCCTGAAGGCCAACTTTGTTCTTAGCAACCAGTGAGCAGCGAGAAAACATGAGGCATGGCTCGTAGCCATAAATTATACGCGGGAGCGCATTTGAAATGGAAAGTTAGAAGTTCTTATTAGCAGCCATATCACCCAGATTCGGTTCTACTTCTCTGCTGGTTGTACCCATCGCTCTGACCCCGGAGCTCCTCAGGCTTCAAACTAGAGAGAAATCCCCATCTACCCATCCCAGGAGTGGCACTGGGGGCATTCGCAGACAAAGCTCTCCACCCAACACACTGCTGTGATGGAGCACTTCATGGCTGGAATTCAAACTCTTCAGATGCAATATAAAACAAAGGCTGTATTTCCTCGCAGGCATGTAAATTTTCATAGCGCTTGCAAGAGTTGCATGTGGTTAGCGCTGATACCTCCCTCAAATTCCAAGACGGGTGAACAGAAGATATTAAAGTATTTCTCCTTAGGTTTCAACTAGCTGATAGTCTCACTTTTATGCTTCAGTGGTGGTGCAGTGCTCCAACATCTGATCAGATAAAGGCCACGGAGTAGACAGCTCCTGTCTTCTCATTTGAAAACACCAGGGATATCTACAGTGTTACTGCACCGTGACTTTTTAAAGTAAAAATAAAGTTAAACAGGAATACTAAGTTACTGGGAAGAAAATATACATGTTTCTTCACACGGGGTAAAAAAAGTCTGCAAAAGTATCAACAAAATAATTTCCTTTTGCCCAGTTAGCTAATACTGATGCTGGAAATAAATTTATAACAAAAAGAGATTCACAAATATTGCATGGCTGAGCTCTAACTTGAAAAAAAAAATATTGAGATGCAAAGTCTGTCCCCTTGCAGTTTCTGCCAGTTTACATGGTCAGATACGACTTTTTATATTATTCAGAGTAATTTATTCTGTCTCCTGAAATATGTATTACATTTTGTCATAAGCCCTGCTTGAAATGTCTTTCCCATAAATGATCCTGTCTGAAACTAATAATTGCAGGTTGCACTTTAATATTAACTAGGTAGAAAAAATGAGGAGTTCTGAATGCATAGGGAGAGCATTATGTGGCCCAGTGCACTGTACAATGCTTCTTTAAAACAATAAAAATTAATGACAAAGGTATACAAAATCTGAAAATATTTAAAATAGGTTATATTACTGAAAATTATAACCCGTCTTATTTAAAAGAAATATTGAAGAGAAAGAAGAAAGCACAGCTGAAATGCCATATAAAAAGGATCTACCCTGGTGCTTTTCTGTTTTTCCCTAAAACACCAGGTAATACCACCCAAAACTGTAAACTGAGTTTTGCCACAAAATACTGTGAGGTCTCCGTCTATCAAGCAAAGATTTTACTTTAAAGTGATATGAACGTCCCTGAACATAAAAACACAGGAACCACTGTTACGGATAAGAGCTGAGGTCCCACTAGCTCGCTGCCTTGGGTCTGACAGCAACCAGGTCTGACGGCTTCAAAGTGAGGTGTAAGGAATAATAACTAATAATCAAATAATAATCTGCTGAACGGATTATAGAGCCATTAATAAATGGATATTGGCTTAAGCTCTAAAGCATGGGGCTTGAGACTACTTATCAAACACTCCCTCCCCAGTTTGCGATAGACCACGTTATCTCTGGACAGTCTTGTCGTGCACATTAGCATCCAGGGGAGTTGCAACCTATGCTTTTTATATCTTACGAACAAAAAAAAAAAAAAAAAAAAAAAAAAAAAATCACATTAACTCTAGAAATGCAAAGAAGCCGAGAGCACAGGAGGAAGTGCGAGGCTGCCAGGGGCCTCGGAAGAGGGGGCGAAATGACTGCAGCCTCAGCTCACCTCCTCCTCTCTGGGTAACCAGAGCACGGAGCAGGCAGCAGCATCACGACTCCGTCTCAACCCGTCTCCCGAATGCGGGTACAGCTTGCAACACCTGGGCACGAGGGAGCAAAACCTCTTAAAAGGTCCCCCTGTCCCCTGTTGCTTTTCAGAGGTTTCCTCCCTACGCTTTCCACTCGACGATGTCAGTTCAATTTGTCAGCTTAGACATCAGCCTGGAACTGCACGTGCCGCTGCCAGAGTCACTGGGCTGATCGCGCCTCATCAAGAACTGCATCATTACTAAAATGCACCGGCTTTTTGATGCGGTATGATGCAATATCGCTCGTCATCTCATTAGGAGAAGACCGAAGGAAAAGACAAACTGAAATCAGAGGTGAAAATAAAAACTTTGGCTAATAAAAGAAAGTCCTATTGCATGGGAAGCTCCCCTGCTATGCAACAGGAGTAAAATGCTTGTTCTTTTCATAATTTCATACTTTTTTGCCATGAAATTCCAGAAGACTATTGCACACATATGTAATAGCACGTAATAGGTTAGGAAAAAGCTTTGCAAAACAAGTTTGAAACCTGGAGAAATGCACATCATTTTGAGAATTTTAAAAAGTAACTTTACATACTGAAAGACTGCTGACATAAACCTTGGCTTGGTAATTTCATGCCATGTATCAATCCAAAATTATTTACATATCCTTAGAAAGAGGATTGTAAGTGCACTGTGAAATGAATAAGGACTGCGTAAAAAATTAAAGATTAAAAGTAGCCACAGTGCACATTCCTTACCTATTCTTCAAACATAAATCTCTCCGCTATTTCAAAATCTTTATTTTCCATATTAAACTACCTACATATTTTGGTGATTAAAGGTAGGTTTTGCTTTTGCTTTTTTTTTTAACTAAAGCTCAAAAAGGTACATGAAGTCAGATGAAACCAAACCAATTCTTACAAGTTGAAAATAACTATGTTTTTTTTGCATAACACAATTCTCATCTGGTTAGGCAACCTGTTTGCCCAGTTTCGGTCCAGTGGGATTTGAACTGGCCAAAGTATGTACCCTAAAGATGGAAGTTATAAGCACGAAGTAAAACTACTATACCACAGCAGGTACTAAGACTTTCTGCAGAGTAAAATGCTTGTTTCGAAAAAAGGCTAGTGTACATGCTAAACAGTTCCTCTCAAACATTGATATCTACCACTTCAACAACTTTTCTTGCGAAACACTGGATTCAAACAGCCTCCGAATGTAAAATCTTCCGTATTGAGAACGCCTTTTCCAGAGATTGCCAAAAGAGCATCTGATACTATTAAAAATATTTTAATGTTCTGTAACTTAAAACAGAATAACTGATTTGCACTACTTTTTGTTTCAAAATATACATCTGGGCTGACAATTTATACAGCAGGTTTCAGCTTGAAGCTATTTAAAACAGCTGAGTTATAAACTCTGAAAATTGGGGTTTGGAGTGGAAATGCTGACAGACCCTTAACTACTGTGGTGCTACTGGGGAGAGGTTTTAGACTTCGCGTCCCTTTTTCTTCCCCTGCCTTTAGGTCCACTAAGGCTCTTTGCTACTATCAGCACCACTCAGAAGCCACTTGTAACATCTAACGTGGCATTTGGGGTCTTTATGACTTTCAGTAAAAACTCCCAGGCAGACACACAAACAGAGGGCCAAATTCTGACGAGTCTACTCAAATAAAGTACCGCTGGCTATTAAGATTAAGAAGTGAATATGATTTGGACCCGAGTGCACAATATCTATTTCTTTTGTGCTGGAATATCACTAGATAGTTAGAGCTATATTAATAGGTACATGTCTAATACTCTTCCCCACAAAACCAGTTTGTATTAACAGTCTTATTAGTTAGTACACTCAACACGGACTCCCTCCCCAGTGTGTGTAAATATTAATACTTAAAATTCAAATCTAATACTAAGCCAACATTATTTCAAAAAATTATAATCAAACCCAGCACTGTTTATAACATACTTCCTCTCCTGCATATGATTTATATCTGTTTTTTTAAATTAAAACAGTGCTATACCCAGAGTACTTTTTAACTAGAGATCTCTGCGAGAGAATTATGACACACTTAACACACCACTCAAAACATTATCATCAACGTATTATTTATTGCCAATAAAATTTCAAAAAGTGTGTTGTCTGTGAGCTATTTTACTTTCAAGTTACTGTTTAGCTGAGATTTCTATAGCCCAAATCTATCTTTTTTTTCCTTTTCAGAGATAATTCCCATTCTGTTATACCACAGCCAAGTGTTCCGCTGTATGATACAGGCAGCTTCTTTGGAAGCACTGGGCAGCTGCATGCAAGTTATATTTGAAAAATGAAATAAATTTTTTAAACTGGCCAAAATTATTTCAACTGAGTTTCAAATTAATTTACCGGTAAATAAGGGAGTATATGTCTTCGGCATATTTTAAAAAGTACGCCTCGTATACTGCATGTGAAAACACCCACAGCGGAAGGGTGCAAGGGGCAATACGTACTCCTGATGCATCAGTAAATTGGTCAGATCTATACCTCCCTGTCAGCAATCAAACACAGGACCCAAACATATGACATGAATAAATACATGTATATGAACACAAAAGATTGGTCTAATCCTTTTTCTATCCTTTTATCACGTGTAAGTATTCTTATTGTAATAATATTCTAAATACTTGAATATTTAGTTTAGATCTTTCCCTTATTCTAATGAACTGCGACCGCATCCTTTGAATTGCTCTAAGGTAGGAGAAGGCTCAGACGTTTCAAATGAAAACTGCAATGCGAGTACGATAACGTAAGAGCTCTCGTGTCCCTTCTTTAAAGAGTAACTATAATACCAACTTAATCTAACGCTCAGTTAAATTATAATCACTTTCTCCGAAAGCTCCTCCTCCTTACCCCGCAGCCCCTGTGAATCAGAATCACCGTGATCCACACCTAGAAAGCCTTTGAGTCCTACGCCAAGTCACGAAAACAGAAGACACCCCATTTTCCTGCCATTTCTACTCGGTCCGACCATCGCGACCCGCACAAGCAGGCCTCCTGCAAAGGGTTCCTCTGCAACCCCAGGCTGCTTCCCCCACGCAAGAGCGCTTTAGTCAACTCTAATCTGCATCCCTATTACATTTTCGAAGCAAAGCTTCATCTTTATCACCAGTCCCTTTAACGCCAGCTCATTTAACCACTTCTAGTAATTTTTCCCGGGTAAACGGCCATGATAACACGGCTAGCAATCAGGAAACGCAAGAACAAGGCGACATTCTGGAAACGCGCTGCGTGAAACCATTTCCAAACTCTTCCACCTTCTGAGCGATTTCCAGGCACGTTATGTTTCACGTAGCGGGTGTGGGAGTGATGAGCCCCTCACAAGGCCACCCTACCCCGGCTCCGACCCCACGCCCGCTCGGGCAGGTGCTCCCGAGCCATCGCCCTCTCCCTACCAAATGCCACGGGAGAGAAAATCCAGGGGGAACACTTTCAAATATTGCTAGGGAAGGAAAAGGCCTTGTTTTAAAGCACAGAAATATTGTTGTTATTATTACAGTTTTTTTAAAAAATCTTTTTGTCTCATTAGCACGCCATGGGGATGTAGACAGAAAATTAAAAGCAGCATCCCCGGTGCAGATCAGGGTGGTATTTATTATTTAAACGTGCGAGCCCTGCCAAGGAGAGCGTCTTCTGGCCAGACACTTCCTCGCTTGTCCACCAGGAGAAGTGAAGGGGCCCCGGCCCCCCCAGGAGTCCCGGCTCCCCCTTCCCAGCCCCATCTCAGCCCGGGCTGCCTCTGGGGTAGGGGGGCAAAGCCCCGGCCCCCCCTCTCCCACCTCAGCCTGACCCTCGGACCCCAGCCCCCCCAGTGCTTCAAAGCCAGCCCAAGTCCCCCAGTCCC
>NW_009214816.1:0-5157 GCF_000690835.1 Fulmarus glacialis
CCACTGAGCACCACGCAGCCACTCGCTTATCCCCCCCCTGGGTGGGATGGAGGAGAGAATCAGAAGGGTAAAAGTGAGAAAACTCATGGGTTGAGATAAAGACAGTTTAATAGGGAAAGCAAAAGCCGCGTGCACAAGCAAAGCAAAACAAGGAATTCATTCACCACTTCCCATCTGCAGGCAGGTGTTCAGCCACCTCCAGGAAAGCAGGGTTCCATCACGTGTAACGGTGACTTGGGCAGACAAACACCATCACTCCGAATGTCCCCCTCTCCTTCTTCTTCGCCCAGCCTTATATGCTGAGCATGACGTCATATGGTATGGAATAGCCCACTGGCCAGCTGGGCCAGCCGTCCCGGCCACACTCCCTCCCAGCCCTCCACGCGCCTGGCAGGGCCTGGGAAGGTTAAACATTACTTAGCAACAACTAAACATTAGTGTGTTATCAACACTATTCTCATACTACATCCAAAACACTGCACTATACCAGTGAATAGGAAAAAAATCAACTCCATCCCAGCCGAAACCAAGACATATAATCAAGGACATTTTAATATCGTCACATGTATAGGGAAATGAAAAGTTTAAATCCAGTATTAATTAAAAATATTTAAGAACTTAGTAGGAAGTTTTCTGTACAATTACAATATTTATTAACAGGAGAGGTCCTTAGATATATTTTCACTTCCATAGTTTCAAATCATGGAATTATTTGTAGAATAATTTACTAATACGTCAGACATTTCTCCATTCACTTTATTGAATATAGAAGATGGGAGGTGAAGAAAACCTTCTGACATTGTTAATAGGACTTTGTGGAACAATTGAAGCTTAAGTGTTTGCTTGTCCACCTCCAGGGCAGCAAAAACTCTTCCCATTTTTTGAAGACTGAAAATCATATATATTTTTAAGAGCTGAAATGGGAAAAAACTTCTTTTTCATGTTCTATCACCAGGTGAAGAAAGATACTTCACAACTGGAAAACTACCCGGGGCCCGATTTATACTCTTCCAAATAAAAACGTGATTCCTAGTTACTCAGAGTAGGGCTCGACTAGGTAAAATAAATGTTTGCGATGCAGAGGTATACATCAGGACTGGTCACCTTTAGAATCAATATTTCAGTATGCACTTTTTCTCATCTTAAAGTGGAAATTTAAATAGGTTAGATAAATGTTACTCAAAAAGTGTAATTTTTCTGCAATTAATTAAAAAAGAGTTTATAGTAGTCAGCTCTGATGTAGGTAATAACATAGTACAGCATGCAAAGTTAGGTGAAATTAATCCCCTCCTCTGACTCCAGATTTTTGCTATATCCACCATCTGTTGTACTTGAAAAATTGTTCAGCCACTGAGAAAAACTACATAAACAGATTCCATTTCCATCTCCTCTTCATGAACATTAGATTATTTTTCTGTGTCTGTGAGAACATTGGAAGGTCTCATAATGCATAAAGCTCACTTTTGGAGATCAAGCCTCTTTACCACTAATAAAATTTCTATCTGACTATGAACTGACAGAAATGCATTAAAGTCTGTTATATAGTTACATGCTATTCTTATACAGAAACACATCTGAGGGTATTTCACTCCCATAAACTGGACAAAGAATATAGACTCAAAAGGCCTTTGAACAGATAAAAGAAATCACAGCTGCTCTGGGATGCATGACGATGATGCAAATCTTGCAATGGCAAGGAAAAAGTTGACATTTATTTCTCACAATGACATTGGCTCGTGATAGCAATAGTAGCATGCTGAAGAATTACCAGTGAATGATTAAAGCTGCAAATGAGCCACACAGGAGGTGCTTTGTAGACTGAAGTTAAATTGTTATTGGAAGGCCAAAAGATGATAGCCTGAAGTATGGTTTTACTCCCCTTTTTTTCATCCAGCTAGTCTTCCTCAGGTTTTGTTTTCTTTCATCCACTATTTTTCTAAAAGATCATAGAACAACATAAATAAATCTTGAAAGATTCCCAAGAGATTCCATGCACAATCTCCTTTCCAAAAGAGGATCAAAACACCTTTCTAGTATTTTGTTTATATTGAAAGGCACATTTTAAAACAGAAATCTCCCGTTTTGTTTCACTTGCATTACATATAGATAAACACATGGTAAAACCTGCAGAAACATATATACATACATATACATACATATATACATATAAATATATTGCACACCGTCACATTGTGTAGCAATTATTAACCTACTCAACTTCTCCTAATATTGTGCTGGCAACATCAAATAGTGCTGGTAAACATAAATGTTTTTGCATTATAAGATTATTATAAGACTGACGTTTTTAAAAAATTGTAAATATATAAGCTCAACTGTAGTCAAAGGCATGTGTGTTAAATCCAAGTATCAAAGCCATTTTGCTCCCAGAAAATTTTGAAAACTGAATAGATATCAAAGACTGAATATTTATTTAGATTAATTTGAGCCTTAGCACTTATTTATTTCCTATTCTCTCATGCTGTCAAATACTTCCCAGCAGTCTCTTGTTTGTCAGCATCCCGTATATGACTGGTTCCTTTGCCAGCCTGTTGTGGGTTGTCCTGGTTTCGGCTGGGATAGAGTTAATTTTCTTCTTAGAAACTGGTATAGTGCTATGTTTTAGATTTAGTATGAGAATAATGTTGATAACATACTGATGTTTTAGTTGTTGCTAAGTGGTGCTTATATAGACAAGGACTTTTCACTTGTAGAGACAAGGACTTTTCAGCTTCCCATTCTCTGTCAGGTGCACAAGAAGCTGGGAGGGAGCATAGTCAGGACAGCTAACCCGAGCTGGCCAAAGGGGTATTCCATACCATATGACATCATGCTCAGTGTATATAAGCTGGGGTAGTTGGCTGGGGAGCAGCGATCGTTGCTCAGGGACTGGCTGGGCCGGTGGTGAGCAATTTCATCATGCATCACTTGCTTTATATATTCTTTTTTTTTAATTGTTGTTATTATTATTATTATTACTACCATCATCATCATCATCGTCATTGTCATCATCATCATCATTATTATTATTACTATTTTACTTTATTTCAATTATTAAACTGTTCTTATTTCAACCCATGAGTTTTCTTATTTTTACTCTCCCAATTCTCTCCCCCATCCCACCGGGGGGAAGCAGGGGGGGAAGTGAGCGAACGGCTGTGTGGTGTCTAGTTGCTGGCTAGGGTTAAACCACAACAATCCTTTTTGGCACCCAACGTGGGGCACGAAGGGTTTGAGATAACAACAGATTATCCAGAGCATATTAATGAATTTATATCTGTTAACAATTGCCGGTCACAATATTGATTCATCTGTTCTGGATATTAGTTTATCTGATCTGCACCATGCTCTTGTTTTCGCTGTCCGTGTCAAAGACTGGTGTTAGGTTTTGCAGTCTGCTGTGCTCTGCAGTGATTAGTGATGTTTTGCCTGGGAGATTTGTTATTAAAACACTGGCCTTGAGCATTATCTGGTATTTAAGTTTTTTACTGAAGCTGTTACTGTACTTCAGGTACCACCTCATGGAGAAAATTAGCAATTATACCTCTTCCTCTGAGGCGTTTTTTATTTAGGAAATACAGAATGTCATCTTCGCTACCTTCTTCTATGATGTTTCCTCCTTCATTACAATAACTTTTCAGTACCTTGAGCATCCTTGGGTAGTTAAGATACTTCTATTGGTGTTTCTTGGGAAAATTGTTTCGGTTTTGTCTAAGGTTAATAAGCAATTAAGAATATGATCCAGAGATCTGCCCAAAGGCTGGATAGTTATGAGTAGCAGGGTGTGTGGGATAGCATGGGTAAGTGCCTAGAATGGTGGGCACCCCCAGTGTTTTCGAACTTCACTCCTGAATAAGTGCAGAATCCTGAAAAACTAGTAAAGTATTTGGAAAAAGTATGTTGTCACCCTGGCAACTCCAGAGAGACACAAATCACTGCAACGTGCAGGGGCCTGGCCCATGCCTACCAAGCCCTGTTCAACACTATCCAGAACCCTCAAGGGGAAGAGAAGGCCTCTGGATCTGATGACAAAATGACAGGCACTGCTACTCCAAACCCAGTAGCAGGCACTGCTGCTATTCAAACTCCAGCGACAGAGAACCAACCTGTGCTGGTATCAGTACACAAGAAGAAATACACAAGAAAATCAGCTCATTTAGTAGGGGACGAAGATGAACCAGGATCATCATGAGAACAGGAGGAGGAAGAGGCAGAACCCACAAATGAGATGGTAGTCACCGGATTCCTATCCCTGAGTGAGTGTCGTGAGTGAGCTGCGAGATATGCAAAAAGATTTCAGTCCTTGTCCAGGCGAGCACGTTGTCACCTGGCTGCTCCAATGCTGGAATTATGGGGCCAGTAGCCTGGAATTAGAAGATATGGAAGCCAAGCCAAGCAGCTGGGATCCCTTTCTAGGGAAGGGGACATTGACAAAGTGATTGGACAAGGGGCATAAGCCCTCAGCCTCTGGTTGTGACTCCTGTCAGGCATAGAGGAAAGGTATCCCTTCAAGGAAGATGTTATATGTCACCCAGGCAAGTGGACCACCATGGAGAGAGGTATGCATCCTTGGCGTAGACTAACTCAAGAGAGGGTATTTCAAGGACCCAAAAGGATACTGGTGGGCTTTTGGTATAGCTGCCCTGGAGATGGAGGAAATTAAACAGCTGTCTACCTTGTTACTCTTTTATGAGGTGATAAAATCATTGGTCGTAAGTCTAATCTGGTATCCGTACTCAGCACTGCCATCACCTCTGTACCTTGGGAACCACCTCTTAGAAACTATCAGTAATTACACTTTTTTCTCCTCGGAGAATGAATTTAAGGGGGAGACAGGATGGGGCACTTTCTCCCACTTGTTCATCTTCCCTTCCATATCTTCAGAAACTCCTTTTTCTTCTATCCTCTTCATGAAGATGTCCACAATATTCCCTGAGAATTTTGAATATCCTTGGGATGTTCAAATAAGCGTGTTCATATTGCTATGTCTCCTGAATGTGGTTCAGGCCTTATTTAGGGTTAAACAACTATTCAGGAATACTGTCCAGAGATCAACCCTCAGCAACAAGAAAAGAGGGAGGGCGAACGGCGGTGCCTTGTTGGGGTGGGCAGAGTGGCGGGTCCCAGGGGTGGCAGGCAGCAGGAGATCAACCCCAGCAA
>NW_009214817.1:0-9529 GCF_000690835.1 Fulmarus glacialis
ATATATATATATGAGATTGAATGAATTTGTTCTGTTGTTGCATTTTGCCTGCTCTAAAAACAGAGCATTAGATTACTCCAAATTTCACTAACACTGAAGATACATGTGGACCTGCACATGATCAGGTCTCTCTCTAGTGAGCCAGAAGACTAAGACAGTCTTGTGGATAACTTTGGATTTAGAGCTGTAACAGCTTTTCATTTTTTGGCTATATTCCCTAACCATACTTCAGAGCCAGATTCTTCACGCTAGCAACCTGGATCAAAGGCATAGGTGATGTTTCAAATTTATATAGACTTAGCTGAGAGCAAGATCAGAGTCATCCTGTGACTACATTTTAGAAGTCCAGCAAAATGGAACTGTAGCTGAAGGAAGAGAGAAGGAGATGGTAACTGGTCACCATTAAGGGGAATGGTGACCCCAAGTTTTGGAAGCGATTTTAGAAGGAATAGAGTCAGGCAGTGGATCAATAAGGATTTTTTCATGTCCTCATATCAAGGGTGAAGGATGAGCCTTGATTTAATCATAAAATCAAAAGTGGGAAGATGCTGTTGTATTTAGGCAAGGAAATAGGATGCAGAAAATCAGTGTTCAGCTCCTGCCTTTGGTCAGGTCTCAATGGGTGCTCTTGAGTAAGGTTGTATTGCAAATGTATTTTAAGACTATCCTTGTGGTTAAATTGTCTAGTCATCTACAGAGTCTGAATGGGATAAACCTTAACATGGGCTGGTGTTGAATTTGGGGCTCTCCCTTCAACTGGAAGAGGTCTTGTTTCTGCACCCATCCCATAGCATGGAGGGAACAGCATCTCCCAGGGCTGCAGATCTAAAGCAATGCTGTCTGAAAAATGCTTAAATAATATTTTGTGGCTGAACCCCTTTGCAGAAAGCCTTACAGAGAAAAGTTGGAAGAAGCACTAAAAGCATAGCTGGTGTTACGCCACTTGTCCGTGTGAAGGAGGCCCATTAGGTGGCTGGGTGAGCACCATCACAGAGGAGCTGCTCAAGCAGGCAGAGATCACTCCTAATGTTGTGTCTTGGGCTCACTCCTGGTGTGACAGCGCTGCTGTCTTGAGATACTAGCAGGAAACTGCTCATTTTTGGCAAATACATGTTGAAAAACAGAAAAAAATCCCTATATTGCGCCAAACCAGAGATCTGTCTTGCTCAGTGTCCCACCTTCACCCGTGAGGAAGAGCAGGGTGAGCAGATAGCAGCAGTGTCCTGTGGTACCCTAGCAAACCTCTGTGCTTAGCACTCCTTGGAGGACTTTTCATCCACCAGTTTGCACTGTCGCTTTTTGAACCCACGTAAAAAATCATAACAACTGCAATGTCCCGTGGTCCAAGCTCCAAAGCTCAAGTACATGGAGGGTGCAGAATATCTCATTTTATTTCTTTCCCACCTGCTTGCTGGCTTATTTAACACCTCCCTAGTCCTTGGATCAGAGGAGTCAGAGTCTCCTTCCCTATTCATTTTTTCCAGGTCAGTCATGATTTTATATCCCTCTATCACATCCTCCTTCAGTTTATCTGCCCTGCAGGCAGAAGAGTCCCAGTCTACTAAATCCTTCCCTACATGGGAGCTGTTTCATACCTTTGATCCTGCCTGTCACCCTTCTCTGCACCAACTCTGCACCATCCTTTGGGCAAGGGGGAGACGGGAACCAGGCGTGATGGAGACACACCCCACATTTATGGAGCAGCACATTGATATCTCTCTCAATAATGCCTAAGAGTTTTTTTTTCTGCCTGCGACCACCCTTCGTGCTGACATTTTCTTAAAATACCCGTTCCAGCTCCAGGATTTCTTTCCAGAGGAGCCAATTTCTGTCTGAAATTGGCTGCGTGGTGGTGGCACAAGCCAGACTCCCAGCTCAGCTGGGAAGAGGATTAGAGACTTCAGCGACAAGTGCAAAGCTACACACATGGGGGGAAATCGATGTCTCCGTGTTTGCTCTGGATCAAAAAGGCACGTAAATCACCGATTAAAACTGCTGCTACTAATGGACATCAGAGACATGAATGAAAAGAAAGCAAATAACTCCATGTAGACCTTTACTCCAGAGTTGGATCTGCGTAGGTGGGAACTAGATCTGATGGGCCCTGGTTGCTACCCCTGTAGCAAAGGACCTGGGGCATTTATTGCTATTTTTAGCTTGTTTGATGAGAAGGACTTCCAGAAATAGTGCCTAACTCCAGAATCTCCACGCGGTTTCTCTAGTGCTACTAGTGTCTGGAATTCAAACTGCGGGGCTCTGCAGACAGCCCTGGTGCCAAACACGTTTCACCACCCTGCAGACTGCGCAGGATTGAAAAACACTGGCTTCTTGCAGAAAATAACTTTCCCTTCCTGCAGGACATGGGTTACCAGAAACCTCCAGGACTGTCAGCAGTTGGTAGCTGGAGCAGCAGCCAGTTTGATTTCTTCTTTGAATTTTTGCAAGCTCTGGAAGGGTTATAAAGTGCTTAAGTTATGTAAATAAATCTCTTTCCTATAGGTTGCTTGATCTTAACTGGGTAGTGAAAATATTGTAAGTTTGTGCTTCTACAGCAGCTTTCATGCAAGGATATCAGAAGTGCTTTATAAACATTAACTAATTAAGCCATTAAACCACACAACACCCCACTGAGTATGTAAGGATTTATAGGGATGTATACAGTAAGAAGATTAAGTTTTACTCTTAGTAGATTATTTTTTTTTGGCTGAAAAATGGAAAAATAAATCCAGAAATTATTTTTCTGTATAAGTGACTTAAACATCTAATAAATCAGGATAATGTCAGCAAATCGGAGACAGGCAGGCTGTGGGTGGGTGGTCCTGGGGGCACAGCAGCGAGCACCCTGCTGAGAGGTTGCTCAGCATTTCCCCCATCCCGTACTTTGATGGAAAGTAGGCACAGCTCGATGTCAATCCCCTCAGCTTTAAAATAGCCCCTACCCACTGGCACTTGAAAGTGCCTATGCTTTGAAGAACACAGATGCCCACACCGAAGGCCTCTGGCATCTTTCCCACATCCATCACATTAAACACATCTGTGCTGGAGCAATATATATGTTCATAAGCTGATGCTGCCTATATTCACTCATAAGTTGCATCCGACAGCCTGGAAGAGAGGAGAAAGGAGGATGGGGTTGTCACCTCCTGACCACCAGCTGCAGGAGGACGAGGTGCACCCCGGGTCTCGGGAGGGCACAAATCCCACGCTTTTCACAGAATGCCACGAGAGCAGCGGTGGCGGGGATCGACAGCCACCACCGTGTCACCAGACCTGACTCAACAGCTCGCTCGAAGCTTTTGGGTTCTCAGCCACTTCAGTATCGCCCCGAGGCACGAAAGCTGTTCGGTATCGCATCTGCCTGTCATCTGGTCTGAATCAGGGTGTCAGGGCTGATGGATGGGAAACTTTGGAAAGTTTTTCAGCTCGCAGATAAACAGCAGCAAGCGTTCTCAGGACAACACATTCTGGAGCCCCAATCTTATCAGGGCACTTAGGACGCAGTCTGTATACACGTTTCAGGCCAGACAGCCAGAGCGCACAAACAGCTATGAAAACCATGTTGACGGCTGCAGGTTTTGCTTGCTTCTTTCTTTCTCTTTTTGCCATCCTGATGCAACAGGGAATAGTCCGCAGGGCTGGCAGGAGAGTGCCGATTAAAGCCAGCTTTGCAGAGATTGATGCAAAATCTAATAGCGCCGAGTGCCTTCACAGCTAAGAGGCTCACCGTGTGGTCTTGTGGGGATGGTGGTAGAGAAAAGCAACCCAGGTCATCCATTCAGATGTGAGGAGGGAATGTGAGACGGTTTTGGGTCCTGGGTTCCCTGCACGCAGCTTAAAGGGAGCATTGCACAGCGTTTGGGGAAGAAGCTTGCTGCATCGCCGGTGTGCAGCCCCCGTCCACCCTGCATTGCCCAGGTGAGGGTAAGCCAGGCTGGCAGTGCGAGTGTGGCCATGGGGCTTCTGTCACTGTTTGGCTCAGCTTTGTCAAAGCAAGCTCAAATCTGCCTGCAACGTATATTATAAACTTATTCTCAGTCCTCGCTTTGCATTCACAAGTGGTTGTTTGTGTAGTTTGTAAAAACTCATCCCACCGCTGTGACTCTGAAAGCACAAAATCACAAGAAACAGAAATAAGCTCTTATTTTAAAAAAACATTTCAACAAGAACAAGCCCCTTTTCATGGCTTTTGTTTGGGTAAGTCAGGGAGTTATAACTAAAATATGTGCATTGCAATTTGGGGTTGGAAAAACCAATGCGTTTCACGCCTATGTGTATGGTGTTACCTAAAACACCTCCTCCTCCTTCCTGTCTCTGCCTGGAGACTTCCCTGCTGTTCAGTTCCTGCTAGCGGATCTCTGTGATCTTCCTCCATCAAAACGAGCTCCCCCGCTAAATTCTTTACAGCCAGAGGACGTGATGGATATGAGCCCACACATCAGCTCCAACTTCACACTGAATTCAGATGTGAACTTCAGGTGAACTCCCACATACTGTGAGAGAGACGATGCCTGATCCCAGACTCCTCTTTTCTACCCTGTCTTCTGCAGTTTGGAGTTTGGACAGGGTGCTGTCACAGCCAGGTCTGTTTAACCATGCCCCCACCTCCTCTTCCCTGCTGCTTCAGGACGGAGTTGTGGTCAAGATCAGGTTGAGCAAATATAATGGGCTTTAGAAAGATTGCCAGCAACCACCCTTAGACATTCAAAGGGGCAACAATATAGTCAAAGCCTACTTGTTTTGCAAGCAGAAGGGACAAGATTGCAAGGGTAAAGGCTGCATCTTCCCATCGCTCCTCACACCTCCTTCCCTGCATTGTTCCCCCTAAAGGCAAATATAATATTCGGTGCATGTTTGGTCCTGCAAACACTTTCCTTGATCCTGCTCTTCTTGGGGCATCAGTGTGGTGTGGGAATGGGCCAGCTGCTGAATGAAAGCTGAGAGTCAAATAAGAGCTAAAAGATTGCATTTTTGCAAGGTGACGTTTGCATTATTCTATTTTGAGTTGGATGTAGGCATGACAGCACAGTCCCTCCAGCAGTGCTGTACTGTTTCTGGGTATTAAAGGTGCTGCTGGGGATGCATGTCTGTAACCAGGAAACCGAGCATAAAACCCTACTGACTTTTATTGGCAGCTCTTGATTTAGCCAGGATTTTCTTATGTTTTTCCTTTATTACTTATGTTAAGGCATTCTAAAATTTCTAGGTCCTTTTATCCTAACAAAAGCAATTCCCTTGCCTGCCAGCCTTTACAAGCTAAGAATTAGATTCTGCCAAAACCTGCTCCTCAGTACCTAACATAAGGACAGGTATGGGTAGAAAAGGACATAACATAACTCACTTTTCCCTGCACTTGCCTGTTCTCTTCACAGCATACCTATATAAGCCTAGCTGGTAAACCTACATTGTCATCTTACATAAGTCAGTCTAATCCTGATTTATTTTTAACCCTTCTATCTCCTACTTTTTCATACTTCTCTCTCCGTCATCTACCCTATCTCCTTCCTTTCCTATTAACTGTTTGCAGAGCAGAAATCGATACGTGCCAGGAAGGCTCCAAGGTCACAAGGACTTGCTCTTGCTATGGCCAAGGCCACCTCCGGGGGTCTCATGGTCCGCAGCCTCCTCTGCCCATGGTGGAAGGGCTATGGGAGGTTGCTGTCAGACCTTGGATGGTTCAAGGGTTCTCAGTTTCCTTTCATCATCAGAGAGATGGGTAGCCTCTTGGAGAGGGCTCTTCACAGCATTTTCTATTGCTTATTTTTGATCTTTGTGACACTGAGGGTCTTGCACCAGGAGCAGAGCTGAGTAGCCACACTGAGGCTTTTTTTATAAGGTCACTTGGCATCTTCATCCCAAGTTTCCGGTATTATCTGGAATGAGAACGCACTTAAGATAAACATCTGTCTGAGGCTTATCTGGGGGAAGATTATGTTCACAGAGAGCAAGTGAAGAATACAGGGATTTAAAACTTTTCCTTCTGTTAAAAATTAGTTTAAACTTTACATAATCTGAAAAAGCAGAATGACAAACTTAATTCAACATTCAATGAAGTTGTTTAAAAAATTTCTTCCTGGGGTATGAGCTGACCTTTTCCCAAATAACAAAATGCCAGTGGCTTCTGTCAGAGGCACTCTCGAAAATGGCAGTCAGGTTTTTATGCCATCTTTCCCCATAGCTCCTATGGGAGCTGGTTTTCTCAAGGCCTGACTGTATTTACCCTCACACAAACCCTGAAGGGAGCAGAGATGCAATAATTCCTACATTACCTGTTGGGAACTGAGACCTAGAAGAATAAATCTTGAATTTTGAAGCCACTATGGAGCATTGTAGCTGGGCAGATAACAAACTGCGAGCATGAGTCCAGGCATGGAGTACACAGGTGCAGACCGCCATGTCTTTGGACATGAACGGATGGACAAGCTGTCCATAGGGTGACCATGGTGAATTATCACATGTCAAGGACACAGTACAGATGTCGCGTCTGTGACTGTATCTGCGGCTGCCCTAAGAGCACAACGGGATGGACAGAGCCACGAAGAGACTCTTCAGCCAAGGGACCTCAGCTGAACTATTGCTCTAGGCTGTCTTTAAGTTTATGGAGAGAAATAGGTGCCTCTACGGAGTGATTTGTCTTCTCCTAATATGGCTGTCTATGGGGAATTGCTTTCTAAAATTGCCTGTTTCTATTGACTCCTACTGGAGCTGAGGGTTTCTATCTCAGACTGAGACATCAGATTTAGGTGAGAAACTCAGAGCAAGGAATTGAATCAGATTCTGCCCAGTGCCACCAACCCCTGGAGCAACCCTTCCTATGGCTTTGCATTACACAGGGCACATTGCCCCCGTATCTCAAAGCAGCTGGTAAACTTTGAGTGCTCTAAAACCCACCTCTATGGCTAAGCCAAATTGTACTCCACGGGGGAGACACCAAGCAGGTCCACAAAGGGTTTACCTGCCTTCCAGAGGGTTTGATCCAACCATTAGACCTTGTTGCCAAGCAAGCCGTCAGAGTTAGAGGGAAAACTGTCCTGTATAAAATATCCTGGGTTTACATTTACAAGAATCTCAGTCATGAATAAACCACAGAAGGAGAAGAGACTACATTGCAGTGACATAATCCGTGGGCAGAATAGCAGTGAGCATCCCTGAAGGCGAGCACTCAGCTATTCAGCCTTAAAAACGACAGTAAAGAGAAACACGATCCATGTCTGAATTTTCTAATTCCCTTAAAGTTTAGATTCTCTATAATTTAATTTCATGAAGACAGTTAAGCGCTTTCCAGCAGGAGTTGTGACAAGGAGGCAAAACTTTCCAGCTTACAAATGCTGGCGCAAACTTTCATTGTAGGATTAAATAAAAAAAAAGTCCTAGACTTCATCAGCGCCGTTCAACTCCCCATTCCGCGGCCAAGAAAGAGCATTACATGCTGCATTTGCAGAACTTAGTTCACCCCCCTCCCCCTTTAGTAGTCCTGCATATCACAAACACAGTCAAAACTCGGGAGACAGCTGTGTGCAGCTGCTGCCAGGAGCACCAGCTCTTGGCTGGACCTTCCTGCAAGTGAGACATCACGGGGGCAACTGAAGATGAGCTGCTGGGTCAGCCTGAGCTGCTGGGTCAGCCTGCGGCACTCACACCCTACAGAGAGCAGAGCACCCAGGCGTCGAGAGTGTTTTTGGGGTCGGAAGGGCTCGTTCTCCCCCATTCAGGGGCTGGGGGACACGTGCCCGAGGCTGGAGCAGGGAGGACAGGAAGAGCTGCCAGCCCATGCAGAAAAGCCCACAGCACCAGATAACGGTCCCTTGGCAGCCATCATCTAGTGAGGCTCCGTCAGACAAAATGGCACCGAGAGGTACCGTGCCCCTATCGTCTTAGTAGCCAGCAGGAGCTTGCAATGCTTGCTCACGCTAATTAGGATATAAATCACTGTTCCCATAATCATGGATTCTGCAAGAGGCAATTCTCACCTCTTGTGAGGTTGTCCAAATTTTGGGCGCCCTATCCTATACACAAGCATTTAAATGGTGTTCTGGAGACTCGATATGGAGAGAGGGACCCAAGAGGTTACTGCCTGCATCTACTTTTCTATTACCAACATGAAAAAGGTTGTTATAATATTCCCAAACAGCAGGTCCTTCAAGTACACATGACTGTCCGAGTAATATTATTCGATTGTACCTCTTTCCTGTGCTATCACCTCTGTTCTCTTGAGAATCCCTTTATTTTTAGCAGGAAAATAGTCATACAGTTGAAATGAGCCAGCCAGAACACCTTCTCTGAAATGACAGTCCAAATACTAGGATAAGCAGCCACTGGCCTTGAGAGGAATGACCTGAATGGGATGGGAAATCCTTCATCTTTTTTTACATGAGGTAGATGGTAGGTTTCTAGATGAAAAGAGCCTGACTTCCATCTTGCATGCATGCACTGGATGTTCTCACACTGAGTGGCTAACAACTCCTTCGTGTCTGCTGGGCAGGACACCTTTCCTAACCCCATGACCTTTGATTCTGCTAAATACGACAAATATGGGTCAATGGCTTTTGGAGAGATAAAACTCCAGAGCAATCCCTTACTGACGCTGAAATGAAAAGTGAGAGCAGCTGTAGCTGCTTCCACATCCACAAGCAATGCGGCTTGCTCGTTGCCAGTGATCCTTAATCCTCTTTGAACTCCTGACTTTACATATCGGATGGTTGCTCCATGGAGTAATATCTGTGTATTATTGCCCATTCACTGTAAGTATTTTACAAGGTGATACAAAGTCGGGAAATGTATTCTCAGGAGCCACAGGCACAAAGGTTACCGAATGCAAATCATATTTGCATTGGCACTGGTATCTGACATGTTTGTAAAACCGGGAGCAGGGTATCAAGAGTTTAAATGGGAAAAATTCTCTCTGCATCCTGTGAAAATGCCGGCAGCCCAAGGGCAGAGAGTACCCGCGAGTGTGGTAATTCAGTATGGGCACTGCTTACTAAACAAAGTAATCATTTCAGCTGCCAAATAAAGGGATAAAACTATTTCAGCAGGCAAAATGGAGTCTCTTTTAATCTGGGGAGAAGTAACAGAAGCCTTTAGGTCTGCGTGAGAGGCACGGATGAAGGAGCACGCTCTGTTAATGCTTGCTCTTCAAATTACCTATTTCGCAGTAGTGTGTGCTTTCCTTAAAGCCCTGGCTTTGGGAGTCTAGTGATTAGGTGTTTTGAACATTTTTTTAGGAAGGATTTTTAAAAAGCAAGTTTTTTGACGTACAGTGGAGAAAATGCCCGTTGTGTTGCAGCCTGAAAATATGACCTGCAGATGCTGAAAAGTCAGAAACAAAAAGAAAAAAAAGAGGGAGGTTGAACTTTTTCTTGATGTTTTAAATATTGTTTCCTTCTCCCACCCTGCTGTTGGGGGCAGGAACGGAGGAAAAAGGGGTAGCCAGACACGATTTGGGAGCATTTATGTTATTGATCCCGGCAGCAAGGGATTGTGCTCCCACCGAGATGGATGGTCCCTCAGACTGGAGTCACTCACTGCTGGG
>NW_009214817.1:9552-17358 GCF_000690835.1 Fulmarus glacialis
CATTCCTGCATATATGTATTACACAGAGGTTAAGAATAAAATTTTTTTCCAGGAGATATTTATTGTGGGTTTTTTTCCTTGCAAAAAGTTAGGGTTTGGTGGGGTTTTTTTTGTTTGTTTGTTTGTTTTTTTGTTTGTTTTTTAATAAAAAGATTTGGTTTTCTTACAAGATTGAGATTTGTTAATCACAAGCAAACACTTCTCACAACAGATGGCTACACTGCAGAGTCAATTTCTTGGTAAAAAGGGATTTTGACAGAGGAACAGTGCTCAGCTCTCCTTTCCCCCGATCTCCCTCTTTTGCACAGGAGCACTGGCACTAGGGCTACGTGGTCAGAAACGTGTCAGCCACGTGAGCCGCATCCCAAGGCAAATCTGCCTTGGAGTGGATACTGGCCTTGGGTGCAAGCTGATATCAGTCCAGTGAAAATAAGTGTGGTAAAATTAATCCCCATGCTTTAGGCTGACAGGACTTCTGGGGGTGCTATGCTGTAGGTTGTCCACCAGGACCCGTAACCAGTCCTTGCTAAGCAATGCCTCCATGAGCCTTCCTTCAAGCCTGTTTGCAGCGATCTACATCTTCAACGGCAGAAGGAAGGCCATCGATCACCAGCTTTCTCATGGAAAGCCATTTGCCTTATTTGCTTGTATTTATGTCAGCCTGGTGCACAATATCAAGGTTGAGTCTTCCACAAAGAGACTGAGGACTCCAACCCGCTCCTGTCAAGTCTGTCCTAGGAAAAGAATGGGAAGAGAGAAGAAAGTCTGTTTCCTCCCACCAAATCTGCTACCAAATATGAATAAGGGTTATGAGAGCCAAGACCCTGTCTGGAAACCACTTGTCTTGTCAGCTGAGCAATATATCAATGTCAAAACCTTTCCACAACCCTATTGCTAATGGCTCTTGAATTAGGTGCATGCAGCATTAGCATCCAAAAGTCCTCTCTGGACTGAGCCCATACTCAGGAGGCCTGGCAATAGATCACACCAAGGACCATCTCCACATCTGTATCCCGCAGAAGGCATTTGCTTAAACCGGGCTGGTGCAGCACGTGGGGTCAAGTCTGTGTCCTGGAGCACTCTCACTGCAGCCGACTTTTGACTGGAATGGAGATGACCCCTGGAGTCGGAGGCAGAATAAGCTCTGCCCTCAATTGCATGTGTAGAAATCCAAATGCAGGACGTTTCCCTCAGTTTCTACCCACGAATCTGAGCCCTTTACATAACAAACTGGCAGAGCCTTGGGGGAAGCAACCTGAAGGACTTTGTCAAATTTTATTGAGGGAGGAGAAATTAGAGAGCTTTCACTAGCTAGGTACCAAGTAGAATACCAACTACGCCAGAAGAGCATAATCCCCGTACTTCAACACAGATTTAGAAATACTGTTTTGCCCTGAGCTCCACTTACTCCAATTTTCCCCAAATAATAGAAAAATATGAAGTTTACAACGGAATAAAACAGTTTCCTGGAATAGGTCAGCTCCTGTCCTCATTTTCTATGCAGTCATGGTGTCAGTCACTGAGCATCATCTGAAGGCAGGTATGATCCTAGCAGCAGGAAAAATGATGATTTTCTAAATTTTTAAAGTCCATTTCTGAAGTTTACAATCCATGCTGGATGAAGAGACAAAATTAATATGTGAATTTACTATTCAGATACCAGGGATGTTCATTCAGCTCAACACAAGTTAAATGTCAAGGAGATGCAATAAACGGGGCACAAAGCCAGAAGGAGTGAAACTGTAACTCATTAACATCATTATCCACCAACAACGTATCCCACTGATGTCCTTGCAGAGCAAGTCACACACAGTGTAGAAGAGATTTCTTTCATTAATGGGGCAGATACTAAAAAATGAAAAGAAGCTGGAAGTGCCAGGGCAATGGTAACTCGAGGCTGCCTCTCGTTGTGATACATCCTAGGGATACTCATGTTTGTGAAACAGGCAGGTTGCTTTCTATCCTCATAAGAGGATAAATGGCAGGAAAAAGAATTTGTGGATAACAAATGTAGAGAAGGGACTCACTCGGAAGCCATAGGCATGAGCTTCCTACTAGGGCATAAGTAAAGAAGATGCACTGTGAGCTGCCCCAGCTATGATTTATGTCTGTGCCAGGGTGTAAATCAGCCTCACACAGCGTCTTCCCTGAAACAGCTTTCCCAATATTGTTAGGTTTTTTTTTTTTCCATACAGGAAAAACACATATTGCAGACCTTTCTTAAATTGCGTTTGGGCATACCCTGCTAAATGGGTTCTCTGACAGGCCTGATATTGTAATTATGGCATGTGTTGTGCGGTAGCTCTTCCCAATCATTCCTAATCTGCTGGGCCAGAGGGGTAGGGAGAAGCTGTCAGTGGTGGTGTGCAGCAGCATAACCCAGCTCCCTGGCTGCCAGCCAGGCTGGATAATAGACATTTACTCGGTAGGTGTTCCTCTGACATACCCCAGAGATACTTCCCAGAGCATTTGTGGCACTGGAACAGCAGTTTGCACCAGCTCCAATGTCTACAGGTATTGCCAAACCCCTCTTGCAACACCCCGCTGCCACCTCACTTTGGAGGACAAACCTCCAAGTCTCTCACGCTGCACAGCGAGGCTCTCACTGGCCAGCCTCTCCTCCGAGGGCTGTCCTTCTTGCAGGCGAGGCTCTCACTGGCTATGCCTCTCCTCCGAGGGCTGTCCTTCTTGCATCTACTCAAGTGACGCTTGCTTGAAGATGTGGATTCCCATGGATGAGCATGGATGAGTTTCTCTAGCACTGCGGATTTATTGCTTGAATCGGTTGCATGCCCAACCCAGTCCTGCTGCAGTTAACAGGCATTGGTATGAAAGGACTAAAATTTGGCCTTGCTCGCTGTTTCGACAGGAAACTTCAGCTGATAGTAGGTTATAGCACATCTTCTCTGCAAGGATTGCTCCTGCACAGGGAAAAATCCCTCTTCCACAGGATTCCCAGGGAGCACCAAATCACACCAAGCTCTCAGACCTTATCTCCAAGGTGCCGGCAGGTCCCTCCTCCTCTCAAAGGTCCAAGGGTTGGACGTTGACAGCTGTGCTCTTGAGGCACTGCAGAGCTGTCTGTGATAAGGGTGATGTTCACACATGCATGAGGAAGAGCTACAGTGGAGGCCAAGCCCAAGTTCAGCAAGGGAGTTGACGGCCACCTCAAACCTCAATGCCTTCTACTCAGAGCAGGGCCTGCATCCTTCACCTTGCCTTTTCTATAGCAACAGGTACCCAAACCCCACTCTACTCAGAGCAGGGCGTGCATCCTTCACCTTGCGTTTTCTATAGCAACAGGTACCCAAACCCCACGTCTGATGTCCTCAAAACACACTTGAGAAAACCCGATGCCGGTGTTGTTGGGGTGGCTCTGTGTGGGTGAGACCTACTGTGCTGATAACAGCTAATGAGTTTACAGAGTATCTCCAGCATGATAGCAGCAGCTGCAGCCGATCCCAGGGACATTCCCCAGCCACTCAGTGCGTCAGCAGAATTGTTAATCCTGGGGCATTAGTGATCTGAGGAGGAAAAGATGGAAGAGACACAGGCTGCTGCTTGGTCAGAATTATGGGGGGTGTCTCCCGTTCCCACCCTCAACATTAAACTCAAATACAGGAGCTGTAGAGGCTCTGCGTGTGGCAAGCTTGGGAGGAGTGACTGCAAACACTACACTTGCTGCTTTGTCTTGGTTTCTCAAGCTTCTGGCAGATTTAAGACAGGGTTTTGTGAGGCAAAGGACTGCTCCAGGGAGGTGGGTTGGCCAGGGAATGCCCAGACCCAAAGTTAAGGGAAGGTGGATGCGGATGTTGATCATGGTTGGGATCTTGGCCACAGGTCTTGGGATACCTTCTGCTGTTCCCAGACATCATCTGCAGTTTCAAAAGCAACTAAAATACAAACATTGCAATTCCCAGCCTCTCCTCTGACATGTAGGGCTCTGTTTTTCATGTCCATGACTACCTTAGACACCACCGTAAGTTCTGAATTCTTCTTAAACATATTTTCACTTCAGGAAGCTGATACACGTGGAAATGTCAGAAAGGGCACTCTTTTCCCACAGGTCATGCGCTAATGAACATCGCTGAAACATCCTCATCCCTGAGCCACCCCAGCAGGTGACTTGCTATGTTAAGTATCACGTTCCTCAGCAGAGACAGATGAGGACCAGGACGGCACATAACATTCAAGTTAATGGATTCAATCTTCAGCTGATCTTCAGGACACCTCTAATAACACATGGAGCAATGCTCTGAGATGCATGCTTCAAAGATGCTGTAGCCTCTGCTGTAATCCAAAATATTCCCAGGGTACTTCTTAGGTAAAGTTTAATGCTTTAGGGGATGCCTGCACGGTGTGGCTCTACCACAGCTTTCAATTTCACCAGGTGTGACATCTATTTGACAATTTATTTTTTGAAAAGCCTCAATCATTTAAAATCCTAGGGTGCTGCAGAAAATAACTAGGTGGGGTTTTTTTCTTTTTTCTTTTCTATGGATAATTAAACTTTGCTTTATTCAAAGCCTTTCAAAGAACAGCTGGCAGAAAATAAACCCTCAAACTCCAAGAAATGAAGGAAGGGTTGCTTTTACAGAGACATCTAAATTACACACACTTCAAAAACAGAGCAGTGGAACCAGCAAAAAGGAGGCATTTAAATAAGGTTCCCTTGTTCTGTGGTTGCCAACAAAGACATTACTGTTACTGGACAGTGCTGCAAAGCCCTTTTTTAGCTCAATATAAACAGCCTTTTAAAATCCGAAGAAGTCTTTAAAAGGCCGTCAAATTAGGGTAAGAGAAAAATTGTAGCTACATTACATTGAAAGCTGCGCTACAAGCCAAGGGGAATATCTCATGGGTTTGGCTGTATTTGCTTCTACAATCCTTACTCTTCGTTTCTGGCTTACAGTTAGTCACGCTGGGATGCTGTTCCTACCACATGCATCTGCTGAGAAGAAACAAATGGGAAGGGCTTCCCCTCCAGCACAGTGCCCTAAGGATACCTCGCCATCCTGCTACGTAAAAGGCAACATCACCATTTTCAGCTAATTCCTGCATTTTTTAAACTCTGATGGTGTTCACATCAAGCTGGAGGAAGAGGAGGGAATTAGATACAGGCTTTTGTTTGTAGAAAGGATCCTTCATCCTCGTGAGCCTCTGACCCTTACCATAGTTGTGTCCCACAACTGACTCATTACCGCAGGTAAGGAGCATGGAATAGATGTTCAGTAACACAACCCAGCTTGGTTTAATTAGTGGCATTTTTAATTAAACTTTACCATTAAAGTTGTAGCAGGAGCACTGTTATATAAAAACCATTTAATGAAGATTTCCTTGGCATCAAAGAAGAAAGGTGTGACTTCAGTTTAATTACTTAGACCAACAGAGGCAGAATGTGGATGTATCTGAGAATTAGTTGCAAGCAGTGTTCATAACTCAACCACCAAATTAAGGCTGCAAACAAAGGCATTTGCCGTACACCCCGTGGCTGTCCTGCAGCTTTTACTGGCATGGTGGCTGTACAATTTGATGGCAGCTGAGATAGAGCTCTTGGGACATTTTTACTGTTTACATTAAACAATTGATTAGACACACAATTACACTGTGATAATTGCTAGCCAGGAAGAGAGACTTCTGCACTAAGCAGGCAGGTAATAGGACGTACTATAATATTAGGTTCCCTTGAAATTCTCAAACCAAGAGCCAGGTTTAGGGGCTACCCAAATCTTGCTCAAATGTAGCTAGGAAATTTAAACCTCATGGATCCTACCGTGACCAAGGTCCATTATCTCTGTTGGAGGGCCTGTTGCAGAAAAGGAGGAGTTGGTGAAGTTCCCCCTTCCCGGTTGTCCTTCCAGAAAAGGGACACTTGTCTGATTTGTGAGTCATTGCACACTTGGAAGTAATGTCTAATTTTCCTGCTCATTGCCAGACACATCCCCAAGCTCATCATTTTCTACCAGGGGGCAGAAAGAACAGCCATTAAACCCTGCAGTGAAAGAAGAAAATCACATGCACAATTTGCTGCCTGTGCCTCTCCCCTGGGACTCCAGGGTTTAATGCAATTTGGTGTATCCCAGCCGGTGGTGCTTGGCTGCTTTTAATTAAAAAAAAAATTAAAGGATTTATGTTGGGATTAAATGGGATAATTATTGATTGATCTCTGCCTTCTAAATTGAAAAGCATTTGGATTAATCAGCTTTTAAGTAGGAAATCACTTGGCTCTGGACAGGAAGCCAGCCTCAGGCCCTGCACTTTGCCTCTACCAGTGCTTTATTTTGTCCTTTACCCCCAAACCCAATGGGAAATATTTTCCTTTCTTCCCTTCCTCTTGATTCATACTCACAGCTCAGAAGAAAACCATATCACCCCATCTATACAAGCAGTTGGAAATTAGGTTACGCAGGTGAGGAAGGTGGTAGGGCAGTATGAACTAAAAATAATAATGGCACACTCAAAATAGTGATATTCTCCATCCCCAGCTGCAGTAGGCTGCGGACCTCAGCACTGTGTGCTCAGGTTTCCGCATTTATGCTGGAGCAGAAATAGTGTAGTTGTGTTACCCTCATCTCTACTTGGATTATTCCTCCTGCATGAAAACAAAGGTTGTGTTAACTCCCAGGAAACCCCAAATGAAAAATTTGGAAGAAAAGATTTGCTATTTCAGGAGAAATACTATTTAAAAAATCCAAGGAGTTTCAATGGGATTTTTCAGCCTCTGAATAAGATTCCCAGTTCCAATGATTCATGTTTCCAATGCTAGAACCTAGAAGCAAGTTTTAACTTTACCCTTTGTGAATGAGGAGAGTAATGTCCACACCACAGTCTTTGTCTTGTAATTTATCTAGTGTTGGGAAATTTTCCTATTTTATTTTAAAAAGTTCCTCCTTCCTCTAAAAAAAGAATCCCCTTTCAAAACATTTTTTTTACGATTCCCCATCAGGAGAAAGGAAGATACCCATCCAGGAAGACTACATTTTCCTAGGAAGCATTTCTGCTGAAGTACTCCAATCACTGGGATCCCGATCCAGCATTGACTCACATACAAACCTCCCCCGCAGCTAATCTACCAGAGGTAGGTGACCTGCCAGCACAGTGGCAGATTACATCCCTCTGCAGATGTATGGTATTTCATACTTGAAAGGACGGTTTGGGTTCCTCACACCTCTACATTAATTGGAACAAAAGACCTTGCTTCAGCTCAGTCAAAGCCTCTCTTCCACGGACAGCCAAACTCGGAGAGCAAAGCACCTATTTTGTTTCAGTCCCAGTCTCTGAGCACCCTGAAATTATAACTACCCTGGCCATAACCCCTGAACAATCCCTTCTGCACAGCTTCATTAGAAAGAGCATACTCAGAGCTGATCAGCCTAGCTCATGAGCATGTCAAGACCTACTGATGAGATTAGGTAATGACGATATAAAAATGGGTGACCTGTTATTTGAACTCTGAAGTTACTTGTCTCATTTCAGTTAGAGGGAACAGCTAGTGCATTTTCTAAAGTGGCCTGATCCTCAGACTTCACACATTTTGGGTACAGAACTCCCATAGGATGCCTTCTAATGGACATCAAGAAATGAATGAGCTCCACCAAATGTTGACGAACTGCTGCGGGGCCAGTCAAGCCTCTCTGCACATACTCCTGGTTCGTGTACTGGTTTGCATTTGGGGATGAGCACAAAGGAGAGCAGTCTTGTCTACGTGTATATGCAGGCATATATGTACAAGTCTATGTGCACAAGTCTATGCAAGTGCATGAGTGTCATGAGATGATATGAGTCATAGAATCATAGAATCATTAA
>NW_009214818.1:0-12800 GCF_000690835.1 Fulmarus glacialis
AACTGGATTTAAGTCCATTCACCACAACTGTCTGGGCTTGGCTGTCCAGACAGTTTTAGCCCCCATACGGTGCCTTTCCCCTGGATGGCTGTTCTTTCTTAAAGTTTTGTTTTAATAAACAAAACATCTCAGCACTCCTGGGAGAAAAGCATCTGGCATGAAGTTGATACTGCATTTTAAGCTTCTAGTTCCCAATTAATCATATGATATAATAGTACCTTTTGCTTGTTTTTCAGAATTCTGACATTTATACCTCATCAGAAACTACATTTGTTATATATGTTACAGATTTATATTAAATCACCTCAATCTCAGTTATTTCTTAGTATTAAATGAAAAGCCAATCTTTGGCATTTTTTCACTATGGCATAGAAATTTGAGTTATTCAATTTCTTTTTTAAAAGCATCTAAAGGTCAGGCACTTTTATAAACTGGTGATACAAAAAAGAAAAAAAAAAACCATACCTTTGTTACACTCTCATACCAGTTGATAAGAGAAGTCATTGAACAACGTATTCTTTTCTGGGAAACCTGCACACAGTCCTCGTCTTCCAATGAGTCCACTTCTATATAGCAGTTCATCAGCTGCCCCATCAGCTTCTGCATCAGATTTTTTATGCCTTCACAACACATTTTTAGACACACAGTAAAGACATTTGGTTATTCGGTAACAGTTCTCCAACTCATACTCTAAAAAATTACCCCAAGTCATCACTTATTATTTTTCACTTTTCTAATTATTCTTCCTTCTCTCTTCAGAATGCACATCTCATGCTCCAGAAATCTTGAAAGTATTGATGATATGCATGTTGTTAATGCCATAAAAATTATCATATTAATTTGCCTAGATAGCAACAACTCAGGTTAAGATGTTGGCCCTGCACCTTTCCTGAACTACAGCCACATGCTATTAGAGTGACTTAAAAATAAATAAGGCAGCCAATCCACAGATCTGGGGATGCTGCCATAAGTGATTTTAATCTTTTTACTTAAAAATAAAAAAGGAGCAAGGAGAGTGGGACAGAATTTTATTCTACCCATTCCCTCACTGTAATAACGTGACTGTAAGCATTTAAAAAGTGGAATGCATACATACACTGTCCAACTAAACAAGAGTAAAGCCAACCTTCAATATCAACATGCAATACACTAAGCAGCATGCTCTTGACATTTATGCTACAAATAAGTAGTATTTCAATCTTCATTGTTTTAAACAGAACCGGATACCTCTTAAAATACAGTAGGCATTACTGCTATGTTAACATGGGATTGAGCAAATCTTTAGAAACTCTTCAAGATACCTCCATCCCATTATTCTCACATCTGGGGGCAAAAGCTAGAATTTCTAGTTAATTGACAGCTTATTCAGATGAAGAAGCACAGCTATTGCAGTATTTACCTGGGCAATCTTTGGCTTCCAGCAAGGCTATATAAGGAGTAATGTTATTCTGAAGGACTTCTGAGAGACTTCTAAAAGTCAAGTCATGATCCGTAACATTTACACCTAGAAGAAAGACAAATTTTTAAGGGCATTTTTCCTGTGATTTGTGACCAGAATGATTGAATAATAAACTGAACAGCAGACAAAAATGAGAAGATACCTCAAATATTCAAGGAAGAAATGAAAAGCATCACATCATCTGTGACGAAAGATGAAAAACTAGCACAAGAGTAGACATACATGATAACACTAGCTGATTAAAAGGAACAGGGAACCACTGCAAAGACGCCTCATATAGTTTGGAATTTTTTTTTAAAGACGGATTTCTCAAGGGTGCAAACCTGCAAGGAGTAGGATTGGTTTTCTAACTTCCCTGCTCCTCTTGTTGTCCGAAAAGCGGATTCGTGCCTGGCGTGCAAGTAACCAATTCCACACGCTCAGGAGAGATACTGTTTTATTCAGGCCTGGGTGCTCGGTGGACTTGCCACAAATCAAGCACACCTGGTCTGATCACCTTTCTGTTTATATTCATGCTTCTCATACATATTTTAAATTTCTCTTTTACATATTCATTAAATTCCCGGGAACTAATTATAATATTACATCATCCTAGACACATGCGCACTAAAGCTTTTAGGGTCTTCTTGAGGGTCTCGGGTGGTCTCTGGTGGTCGGCAGGGTAGTGAACTCTTTGTGAACTTGTTTCTTTCTTTCCTTATAAGGTCGAGGTTTGTCTCCGAGCCACGTCTGGACCACGTTTGTTTATGGTTCTCGTTTCCAAGGTTAATCTTCACTAGAATCTAACAATGCTTCTAGGATACACAGTTTATACTAGTTACAATTCCACACACTTACAAACACAATACCTGTTAGTTACCTAACTTGTAAGCAACAAATCTTCATTGCTTAAAATTACAGAAGCGAGCAATATAGAATAATAGGTACTGTAACAAACTGTATCTACTACATCACTCATACCCTCAGAAGCCATCCACAGTCATCTAAGACCTGCAGACAAGAAGATGAAATTCACCTTCTCTAGAAAAGCAGCAGTGCATACACCTGAGACCTCACGTGGCTTATGTAATGAGGAAAATTACTACTTGTTAGTATGAACTACAGTCTGAATTTACTATGAACTACTCAGTATTTACTGCCTTTGTTAACATCCTTAGTCAACCAAAAAAAGAACAAGCCCATCCAGAAGGCAATTCACAGCTTCTTCCACAGAAATACTCAGTGCAGGAACTTCTCACTTTCTACTTCCTACAAAAGTAGACTACCTTCTAGGCTTTGTTAGTGCTCACATGGTAAATTTGAAGCACAGGCCTGATTTCAGATTCCTTAAAATGATCCACTGAAAATGCAATCAGGTTGCCTTGAACCAGGTTTAGGATTACAGTTACAATCCTTTGAAAGAAGGGGAGGGGAGGGGCAGGGCGGGCGTGGAAAGGGAGAAAAAAAAAAAGAAAGACTTCAGAACTTCACTACCTTGAGTAATAAGATCTTCAGCTACTTTCTTCACCCTCTGCTCCTTTTCCAAGATAATGACACTGCTTTCCTACACATAAAGATGCACTGCAAGAACATATATCAGAAATACAGAAGCTGTGTAATTCCATGGTTAGTCACAGAAACCACCAAGCATGTTGGTGGTAGAAACAGGGACAGAACCAAAGCATCTCCAGTGCATCAGGAAAAAAAACCCATATCACTACCAGCTGCCTAAGACAGACCTTTAGGGAAGGTGTTACCTTACTGCACTATTATGCATGCAGGCAAAGGGAAAGGAGGTCTTATCTTGCTTCCTGCTCCCAGCCCAATCTCTTCTGTTAACAGTTCTGAAGCTGATATTGCTCACAGTAATTGCTGAAAGTCAGCACTATATTTTTCTTTGATCTCTGTGTCAGTTTTAAGCAGATGTACATAACAAAACATATCTTTAAAAAATTACCTAAGACAAGAGCTGCAGTAGGGATTTCTCTGGACTTCATCCGACAAGTCCATTCTGTTGTCTTTTCTTGGAACTCAGAATGAGACCGCCTCAAAAAACTTACTAGGTTATCAAACAACTGCTTATTCAAGTCTTCCTGTATTTGCTGTAAACAAACAGAGAGATATTTTATTTATAAAAACGTGGAAACACCAGAATATTTTCCTTTTCCTACCCCTTTCCTGCATAGTTTTTAATCCTTAAAACTCCAGGGTAAAATCTTAAGTAACACTAAGTTTTCCTGTGAACTATAAACATGCTAATTTATTCACTGTGTGGCAAACACAGACATTTCCCATCTTGGAACTGCTGGTCAAATACCTCAACAATAACTTGGAAAGCAAGCGAGCTTAACTGTGTTGTCACACCACAGGCTTTAAAGAAGAAGAAAATAAAAGACATACTGACAAAGTGTAAGTGACATAGGAGGAATAAAACAACACAATTAGTTTCTGGAAGAATGTTCATGAAAATTCCTATTATTTCCTCTTGGCTTACAAAACACCTGTAAACATTTTTCTGAGAAATCTATATGAAAGCAAACATTCAGCTCCTCCAAAACTAATTCAGGATGAAAGAAAAAAAAAAAAATAGGAAAGCATTAAGTAAGTTTTATAGGAAAAAATACTAAACCACACGACTGCCACATTTGCTGCACTGTCTTTTGTCTTTTACCCTTCAGGATGATTTTCACACAAGACTATGTACATGCAGGAATATATGGAAAGGTGAGAGAAAGCAGGGGGACTTAAAACTTTTAAAGGCAGATATATAGTGGCAGAATTTTGTATTTCTTTTATTATGTATGTGCTTTGAAAATCTGTCTCTAATCCAAGATATGCCTTCTGCTAGAACAGACAAAAAAAACCTGTACTCTGAAGTTCAGGATATCAATATATACTCTAGATGTTAGAATATGTATTATATACATTATATCCATAGATGTTAGAAACAAGATTAAACCCCTGCCCCCAATAAAATTATCATAAAGATTTATTAGCAACAAGAAGTGAAACACACAGCAGTGAACTTGATTTTAAACGAAGTGGCAAAGGCCACCTCTAGCAGCACTGATGTGGCAGCTATCAAAGGAGTTAAGGTCACATCTCCATGCACATGATGCCTGCTCAGAAACCCGAGCTCCATTTCCATTATACAGAAGAGTTCCTGTTGCTCTCCTGAACAACTAATAAAACTGTACACAAAGTAATCTTACTGTTTTTCACCCTCTACTTATTAAAAAATATTCTTCTGGCCTTTCTGATGTTGATTGTGCACCTCTGAGCTCCCACCTGATAAATTCTATGGCAACTCAGAAGAAACTGTAACATGGCATTCTGAAAAGAAGAGTTTACGCCATCAGCTTTACAACAGCATTTTAACAGCTCCTGTATTACCAAACATCCCAAACAATCCTCTGAGCTTCTGCTTCAGAATCCATCAGACCTTGAGCTTCTTCTGATCATTATCGTACATGTTTTCACTAAGCTGTCCTAACAAGAACTTAAATCCTTACTTTGCATGGTTACAGTATATATTATTTCTTCTAACTCACACTTGTGAAGATGGAATTCAGTCTGCCATAGCACTACACATTTACTTAGCTTTCTTAAAATCCATCAGTCTTTTCTTGCCAAAACAACTTCGTTACTGGCACTATTTTGGTAGTGTTCCAGAAAGGACACTAGGCTGCTCTGCATCTCAAGTGACCATCTCAGTTACTTGCATGACACTGCTTAGTCTGGAAAAGTCGTGAAATGGGAGGTCAGTCCCTGCTACAACACTAGATTTGGTCATGATTACCTGTTGTGTGGTCTGAAAACCATTATCTGCACATTAGAGCTAAAATTACCATATTACAGCCCTGCACTTAGGCTTTTTTTTTCTAACCTGGATCCTGATAGTGCAACTAGAATTCCTCACCTTACAGGAAGGGAATGTTTCTGAAAGCCCTTGATGAGATGTGTCTTAATAAGAACATTTGCAAGGCCACTGCTGACAGCAGGGGTCAAAACTGGGATATCTTGCAACACTGAAACAAAAAAGGTCCAAAATTCACCTTCCAAAAATGAAGGACAGTTCCTGCAGTAATTTTGCCAGCTTTTCATGTTGTGAGAAGCCTGAAAGGATGTCATCACCAGATGACAGATGGTGCTGCCACAATCGCAGCACAGTTTATGATGGACATACAAAGGCCAAGAGTGCTCCACAACAAAGTACTTGGAGGTCAAATCCTCTTCACTCTTCAACACCTCCAGTAGATACCAGAGAACTGGGAAAAGACCAGCACAAGCACATGGCCTGCCAACAAATCATCAGGTAGCAGTACCCTGGCAAAAACTTTGGAGAACATCCTGCCAGGCTCCCTTAGCACACTACCAGAACCCCTAGAATAAAAATCCAAACCAGCAAGCCACTTCCCAGGTATTCTGCCATGGATCAGGTTTACTACACCAGGGTTTGAAAGTATGTAAGAAATAAAATCCTGACTGGATAAAGCCCACGCCTACCTGGTCTGACCTCAGATGATGCGGCTTTGAGCAGGAGTTCGGACTAGAGACTTTCTAAGGTCCCTTCCAACCTGAATTATCACACAGTTTTATATGTAAGAACAATTATCACCTCCAAATTTGCCAACAGTGGGATAAAAGGATGGTAATTCAAAACTCAGTAGAAAAAGTATCAGAGGTACCCCAGAAGCTGGATAAAGAAAATTCTATGTATAGCAGCAAAAGTAACTGCAGGTAATCTGCCCTTGGGAAATCAAACTCTAAGGCAAGGCCCATATCAATTTGTCATGTAGCATGAACTGTCTTCCATCAGGAGGAGGAAGAACAGAAGAAAATATTTGGCAAACTCCTAGCAGCCTCAAAGAAAACAAGGGTAGGAGATCTAGAACAGGAAAGAATGATGATTTTGCAGATGGCAATGGCTCTGTGCTTTTGAGCGGTTAAGGGAGGCTTTCACTATGATGGGCTGTGCCTGCTGCTCTGGAAGAAATCCTTGCAGAGCACTAGGAAAAAAAACCCAACACTTCTTCAACCTGAAAATCCTGCAGCCACTGTTGGCTATGTAGAAGCATTGTCTCAAAAGCCTTGGCAACACTGTGCCAAAGAAAGAAAATCCAAGAAAAGGTCTTCCAGAAGTAGCTACAGAATGTCATCTTCCCTATAGTCCACTGTGTAGCTGACAAGACAGTTTCTGGTGCAGCTGCCAACATTACTGCCAATGCTGGTAGCTAACCTGTCAAGCTGAAGCAGTTGGCAGGAAGATACCAAATATACCTCCACAAACTTCTGTGTGTTCTCTATAATCAGCACTGCGATGTAGCGCACTGCTTTGCTCAGCCTGGCTAGTTATGGTTTGAAAACGGTGCTGACTAGTCAAAGTGAGCTGGATCATGGAATAGTAGGAACAGAATTAGAGGAATTTATGAGGTTAGCCCAAGGGTCCAGATTGTAAGCTACATCCAGCTGGCTTCTACTGTACATCCCAAAACAAACTTTGGAAAAAAAATTCTCATAACATCTAGAGCCCAACAGCAGGCAGAGGAATATGGAATACTTGCCCAGAATCCTTGACACTGAATAGAGGAGGAAATCCTTGCTGTACGGAAGCAATTATTCATACTATAATACAAGCCAGCTGGCTATAGGGACACAACAACAGCATGCCATCTAACACACAACAATTAGGAGGCCTCAGTTCAGTATGAAATTAACTCCCATCCCCACCAGACAACCCCATTGACACTGTCCGTACTAATTCAATAGACTATGCTTGCAGCTGTGTCGTTCAGTATTTGACATCGATGCAGTTATATTCACATAAATCCACTGTGAATCCTGGGCTGCTATGAACTCTGTAACACTGAGGTCAAGAGCAGCCTAAAATCCTCAGAGGGCTGGCAAGCATGTAACTGAATTGAAGGCAGAAAACAGCAGTATGCCAGGAATTAATAAAAAGGACTATTAGTAAGAAGAGAAGCTTAGAAGCAGCAGCTTGAAGAATCAAAAGCATGTAGTCATGTAGTTATAAGTAATGTGTAATTGATGGATTTATTATTACTATTTTATATTCTGGACAGGGATTTCAGTCTCAGTCAATATTTCTGGCCCTTTTATTGCTTTAACTAATTGCCGTTTTAAACATGTAAAAAAAGACAATCTCCAGAAACAAAGAAGCAAGCAGCGTTGTTATAAATGCAGAACACTGCTTCAGTATTAGGTGCAAGACTGACCTCTGTTTCCGATTTGATCTGATTCCATAAAGACTGACAAGTAACAAACCGCAGCTCAGTATCCTCTGAATCATTGTCTCTTTCTCCAAAATCGTTACCTAGAAAGACAGAAAGCAAAGGCCAGCACAAATAAGATTATTAAAACAAAACATTTTTTTGTTGAGAAGAAAACGAAGCACCCGACTGAAACAAGAACATCTTAATGTTCTCTGAGGGAGATTACTTTTCTCTTAACAAATTAATTAACTGCTGGTATCTGATAGAATAAGTGAGGGAACAAGCAGAATCTATTACCCAATATGCAGGCAAAAGGTAAAGAACTGGCTTCCATCTCAAGTCCCAGATGAGCTAAAGGCTAAATCAGAGCAAACAGCTTTTATTATTAAAATAAAATAAAATTTAAAAAAAATCTTCCCTTGCTTCAGAAAGTTTTGTAGGTCTCTTTCACCTATTAAATATTCAATCCTCCTTCGCTATTACAGTCAGATATGAACCATAACGGCTTGCAAGAACAGATACATGAAAATCCTTTCTGTTCCCCAGGGAAGATACAGCTAACACCAATTTCCTGAAAATAATGAGGTATACTGGGAAAGGACTGTCAGGTTACATGAAATACAGATTTTTTTTTTTTTTTTTTTTAAAAATACATTTAACCAACAAACAATGCCAGCAAAACTTTTAAGTGCAAACCAAGCCTACATTTCTGGCTCACCTCTAAATTGCCTCTCACTTCTATACATGCTCTTTATTAAAAAGAAAAGGAGAATCAGAGCCTTTTTGGTAAAACAGTGCCTTGGCACATTTTCTGAATACATCTGGCTTCCCAGGTGCTGCTCTGCCTCACAGATGTGAGTACAGAAACTCCACCAGCTTCCAGCTAAGAAGGAAAGACAGAGCTGGGAGTAAAATGGGAGACTGAACAGAAACTAGTACAAGTGAGTGAGATTTTTCTCATTGTTTTTCCTCCCACATTCACACAGCCTACCTTTCCCTTAAAAAAAAAAAAAGAGAAAAAAAGCACAGGCTTGGAACCATCCTTCTACTCCCAGCATATATTTAGCAGGCCTGGTGTAGCTTTAATGCTTCACTAAAACCACCTGGAAGAACACAAAGACTGAAGGTTAAGTAAACAGCCTGTTGCTACAAGGTGACATTAAACATAACAATTGATTTTTTCTAAACATATGCATATAAAAAATCTAATTTGCTAGCCATTAATGTCCATTTGGTGGCCATTCAATGGAGCATCAGCAGTGGTCTGATCTCTAGAAAAGAACCAGTTGATGAGCACATTCAATCTCCCAAAGCACTAAAAACACCCAAAACAGCTCTGTAAATGATGAACAAGAGGCATCCCTCATCCTCCATTTTCATCGTCTCCCCTAAACTAACACCTCATTTGTATCCCTAAGAAAAATCACTTAAAATACGTAACCCACTCTGATTACACAGGACTTAGGCTTTTAAAGAAAATCCAGCCACCACATTATTGGTAATATACCAAGGCATAATATTCTTTTTATACTACCAAAACTCAAACTATAGGTGCAAATGTGCACAGAAGGCCTTTTGTGGGGTGCAACAGTATTATCAACTATCCACTTGACAGGTTTGGGCTTCCAAACTGGACAGATGCACATCAAAGTACTGTTTATTTAGAACACCATTCTAACCAACCGCTGTGAGCAGCCAAACTAGCTCACCTCTGCCTCTCCTCTAGGGGTAGTCAAATTTATTTTTCTGTCTCAAAGCATTTGCTAACTAGAACAACATGTTTAGTAAAATTTATCCAAGCATTACTAGTCTTGCAAAAACAAAAACATAATATCCAGTAAGGGGTAAAAGTTCCATGTGGTTTAAGTGCATAGGTCTTGCTTGGTGGTTTATTTATCTTGCAATGACTTGGAGTGACAGACTGGATTCTACTTCCCTGCCTCTCATTCCCTGAGCTACAGATGTGCCAACTCTCACGGAAAAAATAATTTGGGATTAATTTTAAAGCAGGTGTTACAGTAAGTCCCTCTGGTAATGAATGAGCCTGTGGTGGTTTCCACAAAAATCTGGCCTTATTACTTTCCCCTCCACTTTTTTTATACAAATTGTCACACCTTTTGACAGCTCTGGTGCTGCCCAAAAAAGTTTAACCTGGAAATAAAAATAGTAAGTTTCCAAACTGAGTCTCAAACAGCAACTATTTAAGCAGCATTATTTGTGGCTCCAATAAGTGTCAGTCCTGTTTAGTCTTCCTCAAATGATAAGAGACCTGTATACACAGCATATAGGCTGGAGAAAAGAAAATATATATAACAAACACTAGTGGATAGAAGCCATGGAATCTTCACAAATGGCTTTTCTTTCTTCTTTTCCTTAAGAAACTTAGGCAAACTACTGAGAATATGATGAGATTTATGAATGGGATATCATTTCTGACTCCCATAGCTTAAAAGTGGCTCATTCAGACTCTTCAGATAAATAGTTTGTCAGTCAGTAAACAATTCATGGTAGCATGGAAAGGACTTCTCCTGTAAAAAAAAAAGTTTGCAAAGACAAAGATAGCTATATGATCTTGATTGCTGGAGATGAAAAAAACATTCACACTAGCCAACAATTTCCTGGGGTTCCTCTGAAGAAATGAGTTTTCAGCAGTACCAACATCAAGGAGCAACAGAAATCCTCACGCAGCTATGACAGAATTCAATCAGATGTGGTGAACCTTCCAGGATTAAACCAAGCACAGCAACATATATCAAACTGCACTAACCTGTTTTCTGAGACACCCTTCTCTTCTTGGGACTTGGTTTAAAAACAAAGCAGCCCTAGAGAATAGCAAAAAAATAGAAACTTCAACATGAGCATCAATCTGACTGGCTCCTGAGGCCACTTCATTCTCCTTTAATTTCAGTGCTCCATTAAACCAATAATTTGAACTGAATTGCCAGCATCTTAAGGATATCAATTTGCATGTTGTCCCTCTATATTCCTGTTTCAAGCTGGAAAACTAGTGGAAGCAGTATCCCAGCATATTTGGGAGGAATTTTTTCACCTTTCCATTATGTTCTTCAATTCAACCATCAACTATAAAAGCAGCAGATTCTTTAAACTTCTCATAACCTCCAACAGGTTTAGAATTAAGAGGAAATGATTCCCTGAGGACACATCAGTGGAGTTTTCTCAGTACAGTTTCAGTTAAAAACAAAACAAAAGAAAAAAAAGCAAGAGGCTAGGATGCATAGAAAAGGCGACCCAGAGTAATGCAATGAATATTAAGTCACTTACACAAGCCAATGACACGCTCTAGCTACAGAGGACAAGTGCATCCCAACTCAAAGAAGTAAAGATGGTTAGAAACAGAATGACAAATGGTTTGGAAAAGGGCCAGATAAATAAAAACCCTGGCTCCAAGGAAGTCCTCCAGACAGAATTCATCTCCCAGTTAGATCAGTTTCATCACAAAGGAGGAAGAAATAAACCACAAGTATTAAGCTTTGAATTCTGGAAGATTTTTTTTTTTCCCCTCTAGAAAATCTGAAATTTCTTCTCTCATCCTCTCAAATAAAAACTCATCTTTTTTGAAGAGTTGTAATAATTTCCTATGTATCAGAAATCTTATGCATTCCGCAACTCTCATGGTGAGGTTCTTGTGCTACAGCAAGGGGGAAGGAAACACACAAGTGTTCAAGATAGATAAACAGGCTGATTCAATCCTATATTTCTCAATGGAGATGCTTACATAAGCAAAGATTACTGCACTCAACCAAGGATAGTTCAGCCACTAGCGTAAGAATGATCTAATGAAAATAAAACTCCAGAGGTATGTTCAATTTTGATCACAGGCACTAGTCTGTTGGGTGACTTTGGACATGTTATTTCCCTTCTGATACAAATACGAAATTGCAGTGAAACACTGATAACAATATCGGTCTTCTCTGGAAAACAGCTTTATGAATTGGAGATGCCTTCAGATACTTTCCATTTTACCATGTATATTAGCAACCATCTAAAACCAGCTAGACAAAAGTTGCAGTTACTCTACAGATCCTAAACAGTCTGGAACAATTCCACTACAAAAAGCTATGCTACAGCCTTATTTATGCTGCAGTACACACAACATGTCAGAACAGTAATTCACAACAGCACAGCTGGAATTGGCCAAAATAACTATACATCATATATATAAAAAAGAAGAAACAATGTATGCTTCAGTTAAATGAAACATAAATATCATTTAATGCTTTACAAGCATTGGATTTCCCTTCACCACTGAATGTAGCAAAGACCAGAATATAAAATGGCAAAGAAGTGTTACATATAAGACACGGGAGGCAAGGGGGGACACACCTTTCACTACCTAACTACTTAAAAGCAACAGCCATTTTTGAAAGGGAAATCCACTTGTTTTGGATTAAGTTTTAACTTTGGAAGTACTTCCCTTTACCCCTGAAAGTAGTAACCTGCACAGTGACTTCCACACCGAAGAATCCTGCTGCACGTCACAATTCAGTGAAAAACAATATAAGGGACAGGAGTCTTCTGGTGATAAAATGCATACTATGTGCCCACTGCTGTGAACCACTGCTATTGTTCCCTGTATGATCAAGCAAGACAGGATAGAAGTTAAACATTTTAAGTCTTGCTACACATTAACACTCTGGTGAATTCACTGTCCCTACTGCCAACCCTGACTACAGGCCAGATACAAGCTTTCAGCTCAGAAAAATATCAAGGCGATAACAGATATTTAACATTACGTGCGAGTGACAGCGTTTTATTTTTATTTCTTCATCAAATTAGTTTTGGGGGAAGACACAATGAACGTTTCAAAATGGCAGCAAGTAATGCCAACAGACTTCAGCTGGAAGTGACAAAACCTACAGCCACAACGCTACTGCTCAGTTCTAGGTGAGGTTTACTTCAAATACGAGCGTTTTTCGTGTGCCAACAGGACAGAGGAGCAAGGCAGAAGGGCTGACTGTTGTGAGGAGAAAAAGTGCCTCGGGTAAAGCGGGACCAAGTGGGCGTCAGGGCACGGATGAAGAGCCACCAAGACTTGACACAGCAAGGGAAGGCAACAGCCAGCGGAATAGGGCAACTGGGAGCCTGGGCACAGGGGATGAGGGGAACGG
>NW_009214819.1:0-18003 GCF_000690835.1 Fulmarus glacialis
ACCACCTGCCAAGCAATGCCCAAAACAGCAATCCTACTTCCTGGACCACGCCTCCCATTCATATACTGAGCATAACGTCACATGGTATGGAATACCCCCTTAGCCAGCTGGGCAAGCTGTCCCAGCTATGCTCCCTCCCAGCCTCTTGTGCACGTGGCAGAGCATGGGAAGCTGAAAAGTCCTTGACTATGTAAGCACTACTTAGCAACAACTAAAACATCAGTGTGTTATCAACATTCTTCTCATATTAAATCCAAAACACAGCACTAGGAAGAAATCTAACTTTATCCCAGCTGAAATCAGGACATACCATTGTACGATTCTGTTTTAACTCACGAAATTAGGTTAATTTTTTTTCTCAAAATGAATTTAAATCCATTAAGTAACTACTTGTTTATGACATCTGTTTAGTCTTGGATCTTCTTAGATTTCTAAAGGCAATAGGCACCTAATTGTCACTAAAAGTCAGTGGGAAATTAGTTGTCAAGCCCTCTAATACCTTTAAAAAAAGTCTCATTTATGTTGTTTAACAAGACACTGTTAAGGCTTTGTGCAACTTTTGCAATGTTAAGAACTTATTCTTACATCAGTAATTAGATTGATCTCAATGGGAGTATGTGTATGGGTAAGTGCTAATCAGAAAGTACTGAAGTCCTTTAATTTGCCCTTAATTAAAGTAATAGGGGGAAAAAAAAGCCCAGTATAGATAAGACAAAATTGCTGTGCAATCTGTAAGTTTGGAATTTGCCAATTCTAGCTGTTCATTTTTCTCATTCTTTTGGCATCTTATTAACCTATTCCATGATTTTATTTAAAACCAAAGTAGCTTAATATCTTCTTTGAAATTTCTTGAAAAATAATTTATTCAAGAGCCTGTGATATAGTTACAGAAGAAACCTATTTGAGAAAATACAAAGTAAGGTATCATTACTGGAGTTCCTGCCTTGAATCAAAATGTCTCCTGTCAAATAATTCTTAAGCACAGTTTACTATACTGAAGGGTATTTTCCGCAGGTTTATGGTGAGTTACATAAAAAAATAATTTAAGTGAAGATTTAGCATATTTAGTGTTCCATTCCATAACAGAAAAATAAAATATAAAGAAGCTAATTTAGATGTTAGGAGACTAATTCATAAAATAATGCTAAAGTTGGCTACAGATCTGGGGTATTGGCATTTTTATCCAGACAGCATGTCTTTTCTAAAAGAAAAAGAAAGGGAAAAAACCTAACTAAATACACCGGCTGCAAACTCCACAAGGCTGCAAACATACATAGGCTGCAAACTTCTTCCAAGCATTCTGCCTTTATTATTGCTTTTCAATATACAAACTTTTACTTGTTTAAAGCTGCTCATCCCATTGCAGTAAAGATTATTATTTTCAGCTCTGTCACGTTATCTCTCTTACTTATTCCTCATACTGTTCTGGCATAATTAAGGCCTGTTCTTATGTGAATTAATTTAGGTCAGACTCCTCCCAGTGCTGCCTCTAAATAACTTGCACAGCAGTTGGGTAATCCTATAAAAGAAGGATAAACTGGCAGATACTGATCTCTACTCCTTTCAGTAATTAAAATTAATTAGGTTTTCAATCTAAAACACAATCTAGGACTGTACATATGAGAAAAGAATCAAATAAAATAATACCCAGACTCACACTGTGTCCTTTTCATCCTCCAACTACTCACTACAACAGGGGTCCTTTGGGAAGGTCTTTATGGCTCCAAAATTAATGGTGTCCAGAATTCTGGGCTGGATACTGATAAAGTTAGTGTCAGAAAACGTGCCTCATGACGCAGACCTGTCCTTGGTAAGTCAGTGAAGGAGCCTGCAGTTAAAAATGGCACCTGGGAAACTTGTTTCTTGTATAACAATTCATCTTTGTGTATATCCTCTGAAATTCCAACATTGCCGTTAGAAATCTGGGTAGCAATAACTGGGCCACACTCAGCCCGCAGTTCAGAGAGTGGAACATACCTGCGCTTTAGGGTCAGGTGTCCTATGAGTCAGGGAGTTTTCAAGGCAGTCATATTGTAGTTGTTTATTTGATTTTGAGTGAAAACTGAATGATAGAGTTAGTTTGAGACTCTGATCTCAGTGCATGTTAAATGTTTGCTCACTACAAAAAAAATATTATATTATGTGCCATAGGTGTAGGATTTTGTTCAAAAGAGATTTAAGGCTGTAAATATCCACTGATTACACTGATACTCACAAGAACTGGCCAAAAGGAAGTGGACTGGGGAAATGATCCAAAAGGTAATGAAGTGAATGGAAATAGAAAAATTGAATAGTGAAACCTTACATAAGTCCTGTAAAGAGGAAACAGACCTAAAAATACATTTGTACAAGTATTTTCAAACATGCATTTGTTTAAAATTAGGCGTCTCTGTAAGTAGATGCCTAATCAGCCAGTTTGATTTGGAATCACAATCAGTTCCTGATGATCCTACTGAAATTGATGTCAGACTTGTGGATGCACAGCACCTCTCAAAATCAGGTCATCCAGTTGAGGAGCTAAAATTCAGATCTGAGTCGCTAAAACTGGACTCCGATATTTGCAAATGTTGACTTAAGCTGTCTGCATGGGTGTCTTTTATAACATGCTTTCGGACTCCAATTTTTGTGTACTCATCAACAAAAGAGAAAAAGAGTTGTAACAGTATTCTCTTCTTCTCCTTTGGATAAAATGAGTTACCACAGGGCACCAAATGTGAATGTTTGGTGCTTGACTACAGTGTTCACTGTTGATTGTTCAAATGTGCTTGAAACACCGGGAGAGTTCTGTGACTGCTTCACATTTCTAAGCATTTCCTGTACATAGCTCTCTTCTAAGGCTGCTTCAGGCTTGAAAACCATTCTGCTACGAAATGTAGGTCTCTTCTCAACATCCTTTACCATCCTAGTTACATGTGCTGTAACTGTCCAGTGAAAATATTTACATGGTTCTCCAGTTCTGTTACTCATAATTGTTGATACCAATGAAGACACAGATACAGCTGAATTGCTACAAAGACAGAATGTTACCGGGTTTCTTGATAACATTTTCTTCCTAACTATCCATAGTTACAACTAAGCTCAGCAACCCTGAGGCAGAATACTGGCCACACTCTGGCTCACTGCCAAGGTGAGACACAGCTACAGACCAACCCCTCTCTTCCACATGCACCTTAGACTGCAGAAAAGGAAGCAGACTGGTTACACAGACAAAATGAAATCTGTTGCACCCGCTGAACGTTTCTGCCAGCTAGAAAACCGGGCAGCAGGACCCTGAGATGTGGCATAGAAAGTACCTTCAGTTCACCTCGTAAGAAGCAACTTGTATTGATCTGTTTCCAGAGTTTTAAACATTAGTTAAAATAAGCCTGCTGAGAACACGTACTAAGTCACACAGCCAAATATTGGTTACTCAGACTTTGTTTCTGATATTCAAAGTAGTTGTAACGTTATAACTCAAATCACAAGTAGTTACTAACATCCTCCTTTGCTTCTTTTATATACCATGACTTAGACAGGTCTTTCTACTTTATTGAAGGCTTAGTGGGTTATAGATATTGCTGGTACTGCTTTTATTCTTTCTGCACCATGGAAAAATTGCCTATGTCTGTCAGACTGTACATCTAAACCATTCAGGTTTTAATGTCCTAGAAAATAAAATCTTTCAAAATTCATTAACATTTAAAAAACAACCAAGAAAATATCAATCCATTAATTATCCCAACATGGCCAGTGATGTAACTGCCCCAGTTGCTCAAACATTGCTATTAAATGTATTTCAGTTCATTATAAGTTTCCCTTTAAACACATTCTGAAGAGCATTGTATTACTAATGTAATAAGGAGTTGTTTCTCTTGATCTGACATAATCAAATAATTATCAAAACAATAAGTGTATAGTGTTGTAGAAACCCTTATATTAAAACAAAACCTCAGAAGTGAAAATGTAATAGGGCAAAGAGAAATGTTCAGCAAATTACTGCTTTCTTAAGGCTTTGCTAGATCTCCAAGTCAAATTACTTATTTTATGGAGAGCAAAGAAATGCCTTGTGCAAATTCCTGGTATCATTCAGGTCTCTTTTTTTTTCAGGAGCAAAATTATAATCATGTCATCATGACTCAGTGGAAATTAATTTTCTCTAACATTGCCTTCAGTCCCTTGAAATAAATCCTTGGGAAAACTTCCAAGGACAATGTTTCTGTAAGGCAAAAGTTCATCAGTTCTTGATTTTCTTCTTTTTATAACCCTGTGGAGCTAGTGTCTGCAGGATCTTGAATACATGCTATTAAGATGTTAATCCATATATAGATATACAGCTCAATACTTTCATTCAGAGATCCCTAAGTGATTAAATCTGTAAAAATAACAAAGGCAAATAATTTAGTGATTTTATTTTTCTATACTTTTCTATAGTCCTTTTTCTCCACAATAACTGCATATTCTTGCTGGCTGCAGGTAGTCTCAGATATCTCCCCTTGTAAGAGTGCAGTACCTAGTTGGTCAAAAGGCCTATATACCTCAGTAGGAGTTCTTGCCAAAAAGACCTCAGGTCTAGACTTCAATAAGTCTTTTTTTAAGAAAGGGCATAGTGACTGTAATTTAGATTCTCCACTGACTGTCATGAAAGACAATAATAGATATCAAAAGCTGCAGTTTAACTGCTCTGTCCCTATTTCATGTTGTGCAGCTCAGGCAGTTTATTCAAGGATCTACATGAAAGGGCAAGAGGTAGCAAGATTTGAGAGACTGCTCATAATATGGATTCCAAGGATGAGATTCAGCTTACCTAACTGTATTTTGGCAACAGAGGAGTCTAGGCTCCCGTCAGTGGAGTTTAGAGGGTGATTCATCATCCCCTGAAAATAAGCTTGTACCTCTGGTTAGCTTGGAAACTGTCTTAACTCCACTGAGTGAACTGATTCAATTTTTACTGACTGTTACAGGAACCTAGACATGTAAATCAGATAAAAACTTCTACATTTTAGGCACCAAAATTCAGGAAAGGTCAATCCCTTTAAAACAGAGTGAGCTGAATCCTATCCCAGATGCCAACACCCAGTATTTATACTATATTCCTAGCTGTGCTGCTTTGTTTTGCTTAGTAGTCTATGGATCCTCATCACAATTACCCACACATGAATATGCAAAACATGGCACACAACAGTTTCAGTGATCGTATCTTCAGTATTCAAGGATACTGCAAACCTTGGTGTGAAATTCATCTTCCATCCACTGCAGTATGTCCCATACACCGCTGGTCTTACATGCCATGCTTCCACTCTGAAGGAGCTTAGCATAGTGAGAGCAGGAAAGATAGCTACATTTTCCTTCTGTCCCAATTCCTGTGCATTAACTCACATTTAAGCTGTTGTATAATCCCCTGGATGGGTGACTGCCTTATTAAGTGAATCCAGGCAAACCATTTTGTGTGCAGTCCTCCCTACTCCATTACTTCTTATGGCTCCATAGACCGTAAACTTTGTGTTGTAATGCTTTGCACAACAAGTAGAGGAATAGGTCCTCTTCTAATACAAAGATTCAAGTACTATAATCATAAAGTATTAATTTGCTTCTCTCTCTTCAGGCAAGTGCAGAAGCCTGTAGATCTTTGAAGATTTTCTTTTAAATCTCAGATATTCTGCTGCATTAAATGACAAGTAACTGCTAAACAATTTCATTTGACCTTTCTTTGCATCTCACACTTTTTTGGATTAAACATTCTCTTCTTGATTGTACTTTCTTTAATCCAAATGCTTCAAAAATATTGAAACGCAAGAAGGAGATTATTCTAATACACCATAAACCCCAATGCTACTTTATTTCATACTATGAAAAGAGAACTTTCTTATCATAAAACTGGCTCTTCCCATATGAAAAGAGACTACTTCAGAATATACCAGTTAGAATATTGAAACTTACTGGAAAAGATTAAAACCTATGTAGTCATGTCAGCAGCAATAAAAATATATGATCCTACTTTATTGGGAACCAATTCTGCAATTGTCTTTTCTTTTCAGATAAGAACACTAGTCTAGCAATTGTTCTACAGGTTCACAATAAAGCCTGTGCATTTTGAAAAAAGTCTACCTTTCTTTCCAGTGTGTTACATTAAAACTATTTTCTGCTTTAGAGACACGTAATGAGGGATAGACTTTAGGTTTGAATGCATTTTGGACCAGCAATTCATCTGGATCTTTGACTAAGCACTTCATTTTACATCGTTTTAATAGAGATTTTACACCTTAGAATTGAGGCTACAGTTTGCAAAGATAGGAATCTTAAAACTATGTTCTTGCAATCTATTTGTCACATAAATGAGTGAGTAGAGAGTCCTGCAACTACTATTAATTATAGTGGGGTTGAGATGAAAATTTCAATTAAGAAATTTATTCATGCTAGATGGCATTATTAGCATTATATTAATAGTGGTAAGTACCTATCTATTAAAACCTGAGTGACCACCCACATAGCTTTATAAAAGGGTAAAGGCAATTTTAAATGAGTTTATGTTATATAGTAATCTACAGCAATAAACAGAAAGAGCAATACAGATACCTGTCTGCCTTGCTGTCTTTCCTGTGCGATAAAAACAGTGGCTGAATGTTCCAATAAACTTTGAACAGTGATTTTTAAATTCATCCCAAGCCTCATAGCTTCATGCAGTCCATTCAGCATGGAGATCTCACAGGCTATTACAATACATACATACACCTATGATTCATGAACCAAAGAGAAAAATATAATTCAGAGGAATATGAGGAAGTACTTGCTATGACAATGGGATCAATATAAGTGACTTATCAAAACAGAGACCATGTCAAAAATCAGAATACTTTTTACTCTTCTTAGAATAGAATGGTTTCCTCCTAAGCAATATGAGAAACTCAGATGACTGCTGCATAACTATTTAGATAAGAAGGAATGCAGACAGGTGCATAAAAGGGAGCAACCCTATGTTGGCATGTGGTGCACAAGATGAACACGTGGTCTTTCTTATCTCCATAACTCTCTGATTCCGTAATTTTTATAATAGGATTTTTTATTTTATTTTTATACCATAGTATGACCAAAGACTGCTAACAAGCAAGTCCCACATCATCACCATAACACTGTGCTTTTAGGACATCTGTAGTCACCACTCATCATCGGTGTAATAACTTACATGTTCCTCTATATTTGGATGTGGTACTGTTTGACAGATTTCTCCCCAAAACATGCTGCCAGTTGTTTTCTCCAGTTCCCTTCTCGTCTTTCTCCAGAGCTTTGGTTGGTTAGTTTTCAGAGTATCATTCTAAGAAGCAAGTGATACACAGACATAAGAAGAACATCTATTTGATGTTCCAGTGCAGCAGTAGCCTGGGTTGATGCTGGCCAGAATAGAATGGCTGGAATATAAAGATATTTTGTTGACCGATTTCTCCCAGTCTTTCTCTATCTGTTCACATGCATGGAGAACAGCCCTGATACTTCTGGTGGGAGATTTAAGAAAACGCCTTGCTTGTATTCATTTTCTAATCCACCTGTGATATGGTATTCTATCTACACAACATCTGAAATATCAAGTTCAAACACCACTATAGATATATAAAATTCTTTGCACAATTTATTTACTTGAGCCATTACCTAGATAAATTCTTGTGCTTCTTCCTGTGATGGCTGTTCTTTAAGTATACCTATCCTACTGTTATACTATTCTGGAAACAGCATCTGCCCACCATCTAAACACCAGAAAGCCTGTTCTAGACAGCTACTGGAAATTTTAAAATGCCGTATCTGGTATTCTTCATTTCTTTCAAATAGTTGTCAATAAGCATTTTCCTTCAAGGGGACTGAACATTATTATGAGCCTTTTCACAGAGAGCAAAGAAGATGGATTCAAGGAAAATTGTTCACTACAGTCAACCTTCAATACTAAAAAAAAAAACAACTTTAGTGACTAAACAGAGTCAGATTCTGAAGTGGAAGGAAATTATCGTGGAAATGGTTAGATTGAGTATGATTTCTTTTAATTCTTCCAGATAGCAGGTATGTTAAAACTGAAAATTATTTTTGTGAGAGACCACATTTTTTAAAATTACTATCTTAAAATATGAAAATTACTAGAAAAGGTATCTTGCACCAGTTGTCCATTACGTCAAAAGTCTCGCTCATTCACTATCACTACCCAAAATTGCATTTTTATTTTGGAATTCTGAAATTGTGTTGAAAATGTTCTTTTGTCAAAAAAAAACCAAGGCATTTTGTTCACAAGTATTTTAGTTAATACATTTTATGGGCTTTTACTACAATTTTGCAATTAAAAATTTACCACTTGATACCAACTTTCATCTCTCCAGGGAAAGTCTGTCATATTTTCAAAATATCTTCTTTTTTTAGCCAAAAAAATAAAGCCAATAATATATTTCTGACTAATATTATGACTTTAAAACTTTCAAACAAAGTTTCTTTAATGAAGAAAGGTTCAGAAAAAAGACATTGTGACTTCATGATTAGTAGTATCATTATCAGTGAGAAATATGCAGGTTGATTTGCTAGAAAGAAAAATATTACCAAACTGTCCCAGAGCTAGCTGATAAGAACAGGATTGAGTTTACAGACTTTCAGCAGCAACTAGGAGCCCTAGTGACAGACCAAAACTGTGTTATGTACCTTGCTGTAAGAAGAGAATAAGACGACTTCTCCTTTTGTAGAGAGTTAGTGGGAAACAGAAAGGAAGAATGCAGATCTTTTTGCAGAGTGCCTCATAAGCTAAGGTTTTCAGCATTAGGTCAAAAAAAAAAGTCAAGCACAGAAGAATCAAGTAGAATGGTGATATTTAAGAAGTGACACAGCTAGAACCAGTGACAAGACATGATCAGACTGTTTTATGTAACCATAGAATATAAACAAGGTTAAAGAGTAGATTCCTCTCCTTAGAAACAGGATGGTAAATTAAGCGTATCCACTTAACATAAAATGACAGCTTTATACTAGTGACTACGTAATAAATAACAGGAACACTCACGTTTTTGCTGAAGGACCTACCTTCAGAAAAGATATACAAAGACATGCATTCCCTCTCAATCAAACATCTAAAGCACAAGGATAATTTAGTCCTAATAGGCTGCGCCACGTTTTAGCATTTCTTCACATCGTAAGGTTTATTAGGATTTCAGCAGTAAGTTATCTTTTCTTTCTTAATGGAACATAAAATTATACACTTATGTATATCTTTCATGAAATATTTATAGCGCACCATTTGGTTTGTGATTCATTTTCCATAAAGTTCCTTTAAAATCAAATACTTCGCATTTTTCTGGAACTGGTTCCTCTAGTTCCCAGCTCAGGTCTGCAGGTCAAGAAGCGTCTGGTGCCAGCTGGCTTTGTACTAGGTCTTTGCATAGCTTGGCACTTGCCATTTGTATGAGAAATGAAAGCTAATGCTCTAACCTTCTGACTCAGGCCCAGAAGTAGGCACTGCTCTTTCCTTTCTGATCATGTGGGAATTTCAGGGCACACAGCCATTTTGAAAAAAATGATAAAGTAGATTTTTTGTTTATGATGTCAGCATAAACTTTGCCTTATTTTGGTGTGATTGAGTTATATTATTGGAGACCAAGCAGCATTGCCCATTCAGTTTGTTCAATGTTTGTTAAAAGCTAAGATAACAACTACACAAAGAAGTTTTTTCAGCAAACAAAACTTCACTAAGAAACCACTGCTTCTGCTCTCTAGGTTTAACACCTATCATGGAAAGAATAAAAGTCAAAAACCCTGGAAACATCAAGCTTTTGATTACTTTTCCAGCAAGGTCCAAGGATATTCTTCTGCCATAAATCCCTGTCACACGTTACATTTTTTCATCTGCAGGCTGAAGTTATTTGTGGCCAGGTGATAGACATTTGTTCTTGTGCCAATGTTATCCTCGAGCTCTTCACATTTAATGTTGAGCTTTTATAAAAAGTGCCCACATTCCTGGAAATGTCTTAACTCTGTCCATTCTTGTATCATATTTGCCTTTATCATAGCTATCTGTGTGACTAATTATTTCCCTGAAACTTACTATTCTACATATTCTATCAGGAAAGGTTAAAGTTATCTTTTCTCATTATAGCCACATATGGGAAGGACAGACATAAGCAACAAGAACACATGAAAAGAAGTATGAAAACACCACAATTTGCATCATATTTGAAAGTGTAATAACTTACATGTTCTTCTATATTTGGATGTGGTACTGTTTGACAGATTTCTCCAGTAGGATCATACATTTTTATTGCTGCTCACTTGACTACGTGAGTTTTAATCTTTTTCAGTAAGATTCAATACTTTAACTGGTATATTCTGAAGTAGTCTCTTTACATATGGGAAGAGCCAGTTTTATGATAAGAAAGTTCTCTTTTCATGAATCATAGGTGTATGTGTGTATTGTAATAGCCTGTGAGATCTTGGTGCTGAATGGACTGCATGAAGCTATGAGGCTTAGGATTAATTTAAAAATCACTGTTCAAACTGACATTATCAGTTTAACTTTAACTCTGTTTCTTTCCCCATTTTCTGAGAGCTAAGAGCATGTGTATGGACAGCTTCCACAGTTGAAGTGGATTAGTGTGACCATTTGTCTCTGCCTTGAGATATTAGGCAATAATTTGGAAACATGACTTCCAATCAAATTCTTTAGTTTTGTTTAAAAGTAAATAGAATGTTATCTCCCCCCTCTATATAAAAGTTTGAAAATTGATTATATTCATCTGGTGCCTTGATTAACATCATGCTCTGATTATAATGCAATATTAACATTAACTCACTGCTATATGGATATACTCTTTACTTTTCTTTGATTTGGTAACTGTATAGTTTAATCTCACTTTGGCAAGAACACCAAAAGTAGTTTCCTTTTATACTATGCTTGCTTTAGCTTATTTTTATTTATTCAACTTTAATAAAATCTATAAAAGGGTATCCTGAGTTACAGTGCTTTCAAAGAGCAATATAGGCCAGAGCCTTTAGTGAATTTCAGCATGTTTAATTAGGAACCTATTTGATCTCCTCTAAAATTAGTCTTATGGTTCTTACAAAATCTTACACTGCAGCTGTCCATATTGTACCTGTTCCTGTGAAAAAAACAGAGCTTTTACTCTCCAGCAAATTGAAGGGATTTGAATGATAAGGGAAAAATATTTAACAGGAGAAATTATTTATGTTTGATTTTCCTCTTCAGGGGGAAAGGAAGTATTAATGACTTGTGTGATGAACCTTTCCAGGAAGTGATCAACTCATTTCCTTGGACTTGATGAAAACTAGAAACCCACCCAACTTTTGGTAATAGCCCTTGGGAAGGTAAAATTTTACTAGCAAATATCTCAATTACTATTCTGAGGCACTGTTCTACAGATGCCTTTCTATTCCTTTAACACGTGTGTAAGAACCTGTTTTCCGTGCATAGTCATTCTATGGCTTAGTCATAATTACTGAGACTCAGGAATAGTTGTTAGGCATTAAGACCACATGAAGCTCAGATCCTGGAATCTAGTGTAACTGATATGTATGCATGTAGAGGCTTTCATTTCAAAGTATTTCAGATCCAGACTTTTCTTCTTATATTGCCTAAATGTGTCAAGTAACACAATGTGATTTTTTCAGTGCAGAGATATACTTACACTTTAAGACAGTCTTCTAAAAATAAAGCAAGCTATATTTAAAACAAAACCAAAAGATTCAGTTATGTTTTAGAACAGCAAGAAACAAATAACTATCAGCAATGATATCAAATTCCCAAGAACAAACTGAATAAACACAAAAGAGCTAAGTGAGGGAAAAGCAAATGCTAACATCAACTGAGAAATGAAAAAAATTATTATGAGACTTGAACTTTGACTGTTTTCCCCTCCTGATTATATTTCTAAGCCTTATTTGCTAAATTATGATGCCTAGATAAAAAATGTAATTATATACATAACTGAGGTATGTTTTTTTATTGCTGGAGCATATTTCAAGGGAATGTATGGAGCTTACTGTATCTTTTAAAGAAGCATTGTCATGCAGTGTGGTTTTTGGAAGATTCTGCGGTAAGAATGTGTTGGTTTGGATGCTGGTTGACCTAGTGACAGCTGTTTTGTATTTATCAATTTCAAGACCTATAATCCTAAACATATAGTTGCTTTATCTAAAAAGCTTTATCTAAAAAGCATATCTTGTTTTCATACTTTGTGATTATTTATTCTTTGATTTCAATAATTTTTTACTGAATGCTGCAGATACTTTTGCATTGTTTTCAAATTTTCTCTAATTCTTTTTCTTTCCAGACTTCAATACAAGGAGGAAAAAGTAATCTGAAATTTTCTTCAGACTATCAGTTTTGGTTCAAGGTTTTAATTTCTTTTTGCAATTGAAAATAAGTTTGAACTCAGGAAATAAGATTCTAAAAATAAATACATAAATTCCACTTAAATCCAAATTAAGGTTCAGATCCTATACCTGTCCACAAACCTTTTCATCCCACATGAGAGTACATTAATAGCCATCATTTTATATCTTTGTAGGGTAAACTCCCAGTTTTTTCATAATGAACATCAGGAGGGCAGATTTTCATTCTATGCCTACTGAAGTCTACAGCAGCAACAACGCACCTCATTTCAGAGAAAAGCTGAGTCTCTAGGAAAATACCTGAAAGACTTCTCTCAAGAGCTCTCTTTCATTGTTTTTCCAGCGAAGAGGTCTTCTCTCTCATGTTCCTGCTGCCTATCCTATCTACCCAGCTTCAAGCCATTAATCACTCATTCCATTCTGCTGGGTGCAAAACCTGCAGGCAGCATACCTCTTGCATTTATCTTTGATTTTTGTGCCTTTTTTTCTCAGCACTCTCCCCAAACACATCTCACCCTACATTTCAGATGGGCTTACTTTCCCTGTTGTTAGATCTTGCTTTGTTTCTTAGTTATAATCCTGCTTTTCCAACTCAGGCAATTACCTTAAATATGCAGCATTGTTATGGATTGAGCAGCTGTTCCAGCTTTGCTTGTGTTCCTGCTTCTTGCCACCATTGACTTCTTTATATAGGCCTTCCCAATGTATTCTCTTTTGACAGTAGAAGATCAATCACCCTTTCATGCACAGGTATCAGAGACTGCAGTCATTCCGAGCCTGCATTTGCTTAGCTTTATACCCTGTTCTTTTGTTACAACGTGCTTAAGGTCAGACTCTGATTTAGCTCTTTCCCACATATTACTGGAATATTTTTCCTTAATAGATCATTTTACTCATAATATTACTAAGTATTCTAAGAAACAAAATCAAACGGAGATTAAGCTTTGTTCTTCATTGTTTGACAAGGGATGTTATAATCTGGGAAAAAAATACTGCACCCTAAAATATTTTGAGCATACTAGACGTGTGCAAAAGATTCAGCAGAACCATGCAAAGGCCAGGGCAAGCAGGGCACCTACTCTGAGTGTCCACTTAAGGAACACAGGCTACAGAAAAAAAAAACCTCTGGATTTTACAGATGGTTCCTGCTGCCACCCAGGAACAAAGGATTCAGGCTCACAGTGATATAGGAGAAAGGAGGCAGCATGGGCGTGAGGGAACCCTTGTCAACTGAATGGAAACCTGAGGAGGGAGACATGCTCACGGGGAAGAAAGGGTGCCCTGGTATCAAATTAGCATAGAGTGGCTCTGGCTGTGCTTTTATAATACAGGTTGTACAAACTGCTATCATCCAACGACTCTAATCTTTGAATTTGTTCTATAGAGTCATAAATCTATTTTCATGGGATAATCTCTTTGCAGCATATACTCTTTCAAATATATAGCATATCTAAAGTGCAAGATTACCTGTACTCTGTGCAATGCAACTATACTAAACCAATAAGACAAAAATTCAGCTAAGTGGAAGGACAACAGAATTAGTGGTTACACAAAATACACAAAAATGAAGAATAGAAATGGCAGCTATTCCAGACAGTAACTGTAGTTGATATCCTATGTTACAGCATCTTGTTAGCAGATAATTACTCTGACAACAGCAGTGCAGAATTCATCCTACAATCATAACTTCAGCCATCTACTTTAGATTATAATACCTCATAATTTACAAATACAGAACCACTAGAACAAATGATCTTGTTCAAATGTCACCATCCTACTCAGCTCTTCCACTCTCTGCTTTGTATTGCAAGTCTCATCTCTTTACTTGAATGGCAAAACAATACATTTTTAAACTGCATTAGCCTTAAAGAGCCCATGAGAAAATGAGCTAAGTTTTCTTTTCTCTCAACAAGTATTGGCAGGCTTATGAACTGTGTGGCAGTTACTAAGAATAAATAAGAACAGCTCCACTGAAATTGGTAATATCTGATGATTTATACCCACTGAGGACCTGAACTGGATTACAAATTGCAGAGTCATTTCTGTCCTTAATTATAGTTATGCCACCTCACTGCAGAATGAATTTCTACAGGCAGAGCTTAGGGTCTAACTGAGCTTACAGAATATTTATGGATGGTGATGATGCATGAAAAGGAAAGGATTTCACTTGGCTTTCACAATGAATGCTTGTTTTCTAACTTGAGCTCTGGTAGTAAAATTTTTAGGAATATTCCACTGAAACAATGAACTTCAGTACTGGAAACCTAACCTTGAATGTGTTTAAGATGCAGCTGTGTCTTTCACTTGTTTTCAAAAATATTTATAAGCAAGTATCTCAAAACAGTGTTAAGAAACTCCAATGACTTTACACTTCTGTAGACAAACATTCCACTAAGAAGTTCCCTGACAAGTATTAAAACTAGTGAAGACCGAAAACATGTTTTCTAGCTGGAATTGTATAGAACTGGAATTGTCAGGGAAAGCAAACATACCTGCATCATCTTGAATAAGGGCAGTGATTAAGTGTACTACCAGTATTATGTTCATCCATGTTCAGTTTGAACTTATACTGAAACAAGTGAAGTGGAAGGCTGCTGGCATTATCAGAAATAAAGGGTGTATTATAGGTGAAGAGGACAGAGCTTGCTCAAAGAGAGACTAGCAAAGGAAGAACAAAAGAATCCTGGGTGCCTGCTGGAAGGCTCAACAAGTAGGAGGAAGACAGCTATGAGAGCTAAAAAAAAAATGTGGAAATAATAACAAATGTTTATTAACTAGAACAAATTTAGCCTGGAAAACTGGAAGATGTTTTAACACGGAAGTTCTAGAAGTGCATTCCCATAGGACTAGTTAAGGAGAAAAAGCTTTGTTTCCTTTAAAATTTATAACAGGATTATATGATGCTATGTCTGTGGAAGTAGAGGATTGCCTTAGATACACAGAAAACCCCATTAGCCTAATGCTTCTAATTCATTAAAAATTCTAGAGGTTTCTGAATTTTTAAAGTGAAATAAGTGGAGAATAAATGGCACAGGTATCAAGTCCAAGATGCAGAGTAATATTTGGGGTTTTTTTTCATTATGTGGACTACAGATAGACTAAAAATTATACTTTTTTTTATACTGTTTAAAAAGATTAAATAAGACTATATTTGTACTTACAAATAATGACAGAAATATCTGCTGATTCAAAATTAATACTTCATTGCAGAACACCAGAAAATGATCTAATTTAAATGTATGATGACTTGACCTCTCTATGATCTGGGACTCTAGAAACCTAGGAGGAAAATACCTTGTTGTGGTAATTCCAGCACGTCTTTTAACAATACATCGTTCATGGATACCACTGAAACAATTATCCTTCTAACAGGAAAGGTTAAGGTTATTTCTTTTCTCATTATAGCCACATATGGAAAGGAAAGACATAAGCAACAAGAACACATGAAAAAAGGTGTGAAAACACCGCAACTTGCATTCTATTTGGTATGAAATTTTGGCTTCCTCTTTTATCAGCTGGACTCTTTATTCATTATTCATTCCTTTTATGGACCTAATTATGATGGGTTTAACCAGACAGAAAATAGCATACTTTAGTAACGTAGGGTCTCAGCTTTAAGTCAGAAAACCAGGAAGTTTCTCCTGGCTGTGCTGTGTGATGATGAGCAAATTACTTTGTCCTTTTATTCTCTGAAATACCCAACTGCAAGATGGAGATGAGGGCATTTAGATACAAACTGTGGGATCAACAGATAAAAAGCATTTCCTAAGAGCAAAATATTTTTACTTGCTTATGTTCATGGAGCTTTTCTGTTGCATTTGGATCTTCCATAGTACTTTGGGGCCAACCAGACTTAGCCTTTGCTGTTAGAATATACTAATCAGTAACAAACTATATGGGAAGATGATGGCTTAATAACCCAGTTTGAAATGCTGAAAATGCATCTTGACTGAGGAGAAATGAGAAAGGCTCAACTACTATAGAGCCACTGGCATTATAAAGACTATTAGCAGCATGATGCTTCAACCAACAGTAAATGTTTTTAGCATACAGTACTATAGTTGCAATGACTTTATTGGACAAAACTTCCAAATGATGACTCGAACGTTCCCATGCCCATAACCCAGAAGGGCAGCTCTATCTTCCATGTCTTTCTAGACAATGTTTTTCTAGCATGTAAGATGATTCTTTTGAAGAGTCGTTTGGTTAAGACCTGCATTCTTCATTCATATCTGCCTTTCTGCTTAATTCTTATGCAGAATGCTTTCTGCATACACTTTTGCTTGTGCTTCTTTTTCTTATTTATTTTGCGGTATTACTGTGCTTTACTTCTGCTGTTCTTAATTCATGGTTTGTAAGCCAACAGCTGAAATCACTTTCAGATTGTTTAGCATAGCTCTGACCAGGAACACTTAGAACTATAGTTTGGTAAGGGAGATGCCCTGAAAACTAGAAAATGAAAACACTGCAGCAATACGAAATTCACAGAGAAAGCTTATATCAAAAAACTACCTAAAACGCACCATTGACTGCCCCAGTTTTACATGGTTCAAATACTGAAATATACTTTGTAGTCCTTTTACTAGCAAGTAAATGTATGTTTGCCTGTTTGATTAATGGTTGGATAAGTGTTTGAAAACAGACCTTATATTTTGAAAATCTGAACTTAATTTGAGTTAAAATTTTCTGCTCATAATTAATTTGCACATATATACAGCATATAACACTTGAAAAATGTATTGTCTGCGTTGTGATTCAAATTCCATTCCTGTTCCTTCCTGAAATGCTCTGATGCAGCAAAGTCAATTTTTAATTTGCTTTAGCAAAATAAAAAAATTTAAAAGCTTTAACAGGGGGCAATGGACTGGAATGGAATATTAGAAAACAATTTTTTTTTTAAATTTTCCTAAATTTTTGTTGAATACTTTAAAGAAATCCTATTTTACAACCAACTATCATTTAAGTAGAACCTACAGCAAAGCAAACTTACTAGGGTATTTGCTCTGCAATATTAAAACTTTGAACTGCTTCTGTATACGGTTCTCACTGATAATAACTGGGCTAAATGAGGCAACAATAAAGATTTCTGCACATTAGCTAAATCTAAAACAACATCCCAAGGGTGAAAGCTTTGTACCATTAAAGATAATGGCAAAATTCTTCATGACTTCAAAATGGATGATATTTCACTGTCCAGAATATATATGCTATGATACATGGATACGTACAAAATGGACTACAATTTTTGTTTCATCGAGTCTTCCTTAGTATATGTATTTGAATACCAGTCCTTTAAATATAGGAAAGAAACTGAGATTAATACAGTACAGCTAATTATAAAAAGCAGTTCCTATGCACTGTAAAATAAGTATCTGCTAACAGGTCCAGGTTAGATAAAAAGAAAAAAGAAGTCAAACTTATCAGCAAATTCCAGGGTTTTGTGGGAGTTTATGATGGAATATCTTTTAAATGGGCTATGCCATTTTGACAAAAGGAAAAAGTTTGGTAGGATATGTTAATTTCAGCAATGCTTCATTTTCAAAAAAGGAATTGGGGAAGAAGCATGGGAAAATCCTTGCGCTAAAGCTCTAAGCGACCTAGGCTAATTTCTCCAACATGGAAAAAGTAATTTTCAGTATAAATATTATACTAAATATAAAA
>NW_009214820.1:0-284 GCF_000690835.1 Fulmarus glacialis
TGTAGAGAGACCTAAGACCGATGCGCTGCAGGGGGGAGCAGAGACCCAAGAGCTGCAAGGGAGACTGGACACTCCGGGGGGCTGAAGTGAGAGGGGAGGCGCGGGGGCTAAAAGGGAGAGGGGAGATGGAGGAGGGTATAGGGACATCTAAGATCCGGGGACTGCAAGGGAGAGGGGAGACCCGGGGCTGCAAGCGTGAAGGGAGATGCAGGGGGCTGCAATGGAGAGAGGAGCCTGGGAGGCTGCAGAATAGCAGGGACACCCCGGGGCTGCAACGGAGAAGG
>NW_009214820.1:382-731 GCF_000690835.1 Fulmarus glacialis
CAAGAGAGAGGAGAGGCTGCATGGGGAGGGGAGACCTGGGGGCTGCAAGCAGCCCCACCCACCCCGTTCCCTGTCCCTGCTCCCCATCTCACTGCAGATCATTTGGGGATGCGTTACCCCTAAACCAGGCGACTGTGCTCCTGGGGAGAGCTGCCGGCTGGCAGCGGGGTCAGGTGGATGTCTTTCCTTCTTGGGTGGGAAAGTTGGAAAAATGTGAGATGGATACTCACACATTTATATATAGTTCGTATTGCCTGTTCCCATCCCCGGACTCTCGGAGGTGTCAGATGGGAGCGTTTTCTGCGTGCAAGAGTGGGGCTCGCGGCAAACAGCCTTGGGGCGAAGAGAA
>NW_009214820.1:775-2325 GCF_000690835.1 Fulmarus glacialis
ACTCCGGTTTTTAGGAGTCCACAGGCCACTTGCTGCTGGTTTGATCAGTGACCCAGAGCTCTCCAGAGCTGTAAACATCACGTCTGCCCCAAAGGGTCTCCCTCCCTCCCCTCCCCTTGCAAATTCCTCTCGCAAACGTAGCCTGTGCTGGACGGAGTGGAAAAAGGTGTTATTACCTCCCCAAATAACAGGGGGGGCGATTGCAGGCCAAGCTTGCAGCTCTTGGGGTGGGGATGGGGGGGTTAGAGCATTTCTGTTCCTCCCTGGGGGGCGAGGAAAAACCCAAAATGTGATTTTTTTTTTTGCTTTTTGCTTTTTTTTGTCTTTTTCCCCAAGGCAGGGGGCAAGGCAAATGATGATGTTGGCTGGTCAGGGTTAGCGAGAGGGTTTTAGATCATCTGAGACATTTTACACCCGACTCTGTGTTGTTCAGCAATTCACGGGAAGGAGATAAGGGGTCTGAAATATCTAAATGGACACTAAAAGGCATGGACAGGATTAAGGGTTGAAGGTTTCCAGTGTGCTCATGGAGGTGTAGGAAGAAAAGAGCTTCCAAAGATGAAAAGATACAGAAATACCCTGAAACAAGAAGTGGATGCTCTTGGGAGCACTGCCTTCAAGGGACACATCAAACCCAAATCTGAGCGGGCATTAAAGAAAAACAACCCGTGGCGATGAAATCCTGCCTCCCTTGTAGTCTGTTGGAGTTTTGTCTCGGACTTCAAGGGAGCTGGGAACTCGCCCCTAGAGGTTATTAAAATCCTTTATAATAACAGCACTTCTCTAGTAACCCTTTACACCAGACGCTGGGCTTGGGATAGCCAAAAAGCAGCCTGAATGGAAAAATACGCTGCACATGGTAGAGAAAACACCCAGAAATATTCCTTCCCCCCCGACCCAATTGCTCCCCAAATGGGGGTATCGAGGCAGAAAGCTGCAGCTGGGAAAAATCCAGAGCTGGGGGTCAAGTGGGATGTGCTTTTCCCAGGGTAAGGGGTTCCCCAAAGCGATGCTGACTGCTCCAGCCATTCCTGGTCCCATCCCAAACCCCTTCGAGGGGGTGGCGCGGGGGGGATGCGCGGTCACGGTTTGGGGATGCCAGCGTGCCGTGAGATGGGCTGCGAGACTCCAGAGGTGCAATGTGGCGGGCAGATTTTTCTGTTTATTTTATTATTGGCTTTCTCGTGGGGTGGGAAGCCACCGCAAAGACCACAACGAGCAGCCCGGAGCGGTGTCTGAAGTGAATAACTGAAGGGAAACCCATTTAATGCTATTAATACCGCTGCTAAAATAAGCAAGCCATGCCCTGGAGACAGAGAGGACCCCTCTAAGAATTTAAGTCCTGCACCTGGTTTGTTTATTTGCTTGGACTGAAGAAGGGAAAAACAACAAAAAAACCTAGGGGGGAGATCCTTGAGAGCTTTTGTCTCCTGGCTGCTCCCGGAGACAGAAATGTGATTTTATGTTTACGAAGTTGCAGCCCTTTCCGTGAGCTCCAGGTGCCCGAGGACTTGGAAGAAGTGAGAGGCAGAGTTAATGAGGTGAGAAGG
>NW_009214820.1:2382-2602 GCF_000690835.1 Fulmarus glacialis
GAAAGAGCAAAACACATTTGTTGTAACAGATCAGAGCGAAACATCTGCAGGGCACGGGCACCTGCGTGAAGTTGGGAAATACAGTTTTTATAATTTGTCTTCTCTGCAGAAAAAGCGGGGGGGGGGAAGAAATCTGGAGAGAAGGAAGGGAGAGATGAATAGCTGAAGATTTGGGCTCGTCTAAAGATTTATCTTTTTTTTTTTTTTTTTTCTTTTTCCC
>NW_009214820.1:2855-7852 GCF_000690835.1 Fulmarus glacialis
GCGGTTTCCCCAGAAGGACAGTCAAGCAGTGAGACAGGGGCCCAGAGAGGCTCTGCACTCGCGCTGGAGGTTTCAAGACCCAGCTGACATGAAGCCCTGAGCAACCTGGTGTGATCTCAGAGCTGACCCTGCTCTGAGTAGAGTGTTGGACTAGAGATCTCCAGAGATCCCCTCCAGCCTGAATTATTTTGTGATTCTGAGATTTATCCATAGAGTGCATTAAGCACTGCTGGGTTTAGGCCGGAGTGCCTAACCAAACCCAAGATAAGAACTCATATTTTTTTTCATTATAGAAATATTTGAAGAATATTTAAAGATTTATCTTTTTTTTTTTTTTTTCCTTCTTCCCAAGCAGTTACACAAACCTTTTGGAGAGGGGGGGGAAAATAAGTAGTGAAGCAGCGAATGAAGTCTTGCCATGTGCAGGGTTAAATGGAAACACACAATCAGACCATAACTCAGGGTGTAATTCAAGCCATACGGTTTGTCTGTCTGTTGACTCGAAAGGTTGTATCAAGGCTTGGCGAGGGAGGGGATAATCCAAACTTTTTCGTGATTCATAAACCACTCCTTTGCAATTCGGATAATAGAACTCTCTCTCGCGACGACTTGCTAAACTTCAGAGTTAACCGTAGCTCGTGCTCTTTCTTTCTCTCCTTTCAGGTTGTTCATCTCCAAGGAGGAGCAACACCCAAACTGCAGGGAAATACGTCGTGCAGAAAATTAGGAAGACTCCTTTTTTTTCCTTTGGAGAAGCCGATTTCCTTCGGCAAGTGAGGGACGGTGGAGAAAATGAAGCCGAGTCCACGATTTTTCTTAGCTGGTTTTCTGTCTTTGATTCTGCAGGCGGGGATTTGCTATGGGATAAAATGGATGTAAGTACCTGGTTATCTCTCTGCATTTTTAAAGTCTTTGTAGGCATTGCTGGTTTGTTACCCGTTTTTGCAACTGCTATTTGGAGCACACTGTAAAACCATTTAAAGAGCAGCAAACGCTGCATTTCCCTGGGCATTCATTGATTTCAAGTGTGTGTTCTAGGGGCTTGTGCTAACAATATGTCTCCACCTTCTTTCCAAAATATGCATGATTTAGGCTTGCTTTTTCTTCTCCTCATTGATACCAAAGGAAAGGCACACACTTGAACGCTCACATGAGCCACTTAATGAAGTTTCTAGCGTTAGCTCCTGCCACGCTGGGAAATTCTCCCACCGGGACCGCTGGTCGTGCTGAGTAGGAGCTGAGAGCAGTAGGGACGGCAGCTAAGATAATGCCGCCAATCTCCAACCACAGGGGATGCTTAACAGATAACATGGTTTTTTTGTGGACCTTTTAACCTTTGGATTTTGTGAAGGGTGTTAAAAATGAGGCGGGGGTTGGGGGGAGGAGGGTAGAGAAATACCAGGGACTGTGATCGAGTCTGGATCGAGTTTCCTTGGAGGTAATGTCGCTGCAAACAAAGTGAAAACATCACTATCTCATTTCTTTGCTTAAGCAAGCAATCAATTAGTTGCTTACTGCAAAATAAACAAACAAACCCCTCCGACACCCATCTGGTTTCATGTCCTTGATGAGCGATCTGTCTTTTCTACTCGGGTTTGAAGCTGTGCACAAAATAAATAAGGGGATGTGGGCTGGCCTCAAATGAGCATCTTCCGTAAAAGAAAAGGCGCAATAAAAGGCGATGCCAGGAAGAGTCTGTTGGGTAGGGTATAGCGTGTCGAGGTGAGGATCTTGGAGTTAGGTGGGGAAACTGAGACAAGAGGTTCTGGTTTTGTTCCTCCCTCCGTGCTATGTCTCATTCCCATTCCGCTATCCCAATCATTGTCATCTGAGGCTCTCCCCGTGCCACCTTTTATAAAGGCTCTCTTAAATTTGGACATCTTCAAGTTAGATGTCTTGTTGGAGCCAGTGTTTTCACTGCCCTGCATGCAGTCATGGGAAAGAGGACTTTCCGGATGGGGATTCACCCTCTCCAAGGAGAGACATCCAACACAAATGTCAAGAGATGTCCTCTGGAGATGCCATGGACTGCAGGGAGCTGGCTGAGACCACACATCCACCTTTTATACGCGTGAAGAGGGGCAGGGTGAATCCCTCCATAGGGTGTTTAAATGTATATGGTCAGGTGGGAGGAATAGTCACCTACTTTAGGGCATTAAAATGTGCTGTCTCCATAATCTAAGGACCACCTTGGAAGTAGAGGAGAGTCAGGGTCTGATTTGCTCTTCACCATCTTGGCTTTACACCTTGTAGCAGTCACCACAGCTAAATTACATAGCCCAGCTATTTCTTTCTGCCGGCTTTTTCGGGTATTCAGCCTCTCAGCTCTGCATATATCCAGCACCTTGCACAAAGGTGGGCATCTCCTCTCTGCAGGACATTTAGCGATATGCCCATGGGCTGGCAGAGCCTGGACTCGTTTGCAACCTTTATTTCTTTGCAGCACAGAAGTAAAGCTGTTTTGTGGCACCCTGATTCAGTAGGGTGCTTATGTACAGACCCATAACTGAGAGGAGGGGCTCGCTTATATGCTTGGCATTAGGGTCCTGCTTAAGCAAGGTGCTAAATCCCCAGCAAGCCTGGGTTCCTTTGAAGGGCAGAGGCGAGGTGAGCTTCAGAGGGAACCTGATAGCACGTTGACAAGCCATAGACATGAAAAAAGGCTGGAAGGCAGGGCAAGGTCCCTAATAGCTTTGCTGGCAAAAGCAGCCTTTCGGCCGGTAAGTGGTTGAGCTGCGAGGGTTGCTTTTGGGGATGGGGCTGGGGGGGGAGGAAAGACGCTGTTGCCGCTCCTCCCCTTCCCAGCAGACACATCCCCCCCTATCGAAAAGCAAGTGGGGAAGATGAAAGCTGGGATTAAAGTGGCATCTGAAGCATGAACTGCATCCAGATGTGCCGCGGGGCTCCCCTCACACCTGTTTAAAACCTGGCAGAGACCTGCACTCCCTGTCCCAGGGCACTTTGCGCAACTGGGATGCTGCCAGCTGGGATTTCACAAAATTACGGTGGTTTTGTTGTTTTTCATTTGCAGTTTCTCCTCCTTTCCCCACCCTTGTTTTTCTACAGACAGACGGGCCAATTTTCCCCCCTTTCTCCCTCACTCTCTTTCCCCCACTGCAGCCATCCTTAGGGCTAGGGGACCGTCCTTGGAAATCACGTAGGTAAACTCTTGGCGGATGGAGATCGATGCTACCGAATACCGAGTAATACCTTGGAGCTGCAATCCCAGCCCCGGACCCACGCGCTGGGAGCTGTACAACCAAACCCTGCCCCTTCCCTCTCGTGCTCATGAATGGAGAGGTGGGGTGGGGGGGAAAGGACGGGATGAAGAGGGAGGAAAGTGCTACAAGATGTTTTCGGTCGTGGGCTTGTCTCCGCGGTCTGCTCGCTGGGCCGTTGTTGTAGGCACGGTGCCAGAGGCGAGCTTCAAAGAGGATTTGGGAGGGGAGGGGGAAGATAAGGAGGTGGGTTTTGCCAGCCTGGCGGGCTGGGTTTGCAAGCCTGAGGAAGAGGGAGCGACTGATATGAAAGGCGATAGGAAATTCAATTTTGATTCCGCGCGTGATGTAATTGCAGGGGAGGGGGAGAAGAAAAACACACTTTTCAGCCGTTTAGGACTTCCCTGTAACATGAATATCCCCTGTAAATTAGTAAAAGCGGGGAGAAGGTAAAAGGGAGCTATTTGTTTTATTTTATTTGGCTTATTTTTATGAATTCTGTGGTCCAGATCCCCAGCTGTTGTAAATCGGCACCGTGCCCTTCCCTGCTACAGAGGCGTGCACCGCCGAGCATCCAGCGTGGTGCGTGGATGGTCAGCATCTCATAAACCTGCTCGTGCTGCTGGAGAAGCTTCATGTTTTGGCCTCTTCCATCCGAGCTCCAGGGAGCTGCTCGGGTATAAAGTCAGGGTACAGACAGATCTTTGCAGGATCAGGGGTGTCGTGGAGAGGCAGCCTTCCCATTCAGCGCATACGAGCCCCTGAGTCTTATTTTTGCACGCTGCTTTTTGCAAACACTTTCCCATCCTTAGAGCAGGGTGGGTTTTTTTGCATCGCTCTGTGGTCCTCAGTGCTTTTTTTGCATCACAGCGGCTGGGGAGGTGAGGCAGCCATCGCTTTCAATGGGAGACGTCTTAGGGTCAATGCATGTAGGAACTCTATTGCCCATCTCCTCTTGCACCTCCTTTAGCTTTCCTAGGAGGGCTTGGGTTTGGCCAAGCGGGTTGCTGAAGCAACTTGTTTGGGTAGAGCTGAAAAGTAGATGAGCACTAGAGGGAGCTGCGGCCAGATGTGCATGCCGCAGAGGTCTGCAGATGTTAGCATGTCCAGGCACAGAGTGGCTTTCGAGGAACTTCTGCCACCCCAGGGGGTTGGCATCTCCTCTGCCCAAGTGCCAAGACACAGGTTGGACTGTCCCACTGTATTGAGTGTCACCTTCAATGCAAGAGTGGTTGTAAAGAAGCCAAATGCAGCAAGTGGGTTTTTTTTTTTTGCGTGGCTTGCAGGATCAGCCCATGACAGCAAGCGGTGGCATTAGGAATCCCATCATTTTTAGGTGGAGCTTGGTCACTTTGGGAAATCCCTGCCTCTATTGTGGTGGCCTAGACATGCCCCATGCCCTCTGGAGCCATCCCTAGGTGAGCACCATTCCCAGTGACGAGGCCAGCTTTGCTGCACCATTCCCATGGTTAAATTGCAGCCCTTCAGGAGCAAAAGGTGGCTCAGCCATGCATTTTGGTGAACCCGGGATGTCCCCCAGCTCACCGACCTCGAGCAGCACCGCAGCCTTTCTGCAGCCAGCAGAAAGCAGGGGAGAAAATGGAAAGATTTTGTGCTTCCCAGCAGCTCCTGCTTCTCTTCTCCAGCCGGGGGAGGGAGGTGGGACATCGGGGCACGGGCGCCTGCGAGGAGACCGTCTGCCTGGCAAGGGGGTTGCTAGATGAGCTGCCGTGAAAGGACTGCAGGACGGGGATGGTGGGAGGGGGCGAGGAAGGCGGG
>NW_009214820.1:8355-59723 GCF_000690835.1 Fulmarus glacialis
ACAACAGCTTTGAAGTTTACTCTTCGCTCCGTAGGCAGCTCGGGAAAACTTGACAAAGCTCCACGGCCTTCCTCGGCGTTCGGTGAGCCAACTCGCCGCTGGCATCGACTTCAGTCGAGCTTGGGCTGGAAGTCAATGGCCTTGTGCCCACTACTGCCAGCACTGGATTTGGCATCGTATCTGAAAGCAGCTCTTATTTTAAGCTTTTACTTCAGGGCTGGGTTTTTTTTCCTCCACTCCTCTCCCTCTTCCTCCTCTTTTTTTTTTTTTTTTTTTACTATATAAATCCCGCTTTTCTGTTTTGAAAAGGCTTTGCAGAACCACTGAAAGCATTTACCAGGGGATGTGGTGACTTTCCCAGCGCTTGTGGTCCCCAGGCCAGGACTGATGCAGGGCAGGGTGGCAGGGCCATGGGCTGTCTCTGACTACCACGAGCTTAGACAAGGTTATTGTTAAGAGTCCTGTGAACCTCTTCCAGTTAAAAACCTGAGAAAGTGAGGCTCCTGCAGACAAAAAAAATTCAATGAGATTGAATGCAAAAAACCCCAAGTCGCTGCCTCTCTTTAATAAAGTTTACCACACACTTCATTCTCCGCAGCCATGTAATTTTGTCTAAATCTTTTTGTTTCACCCAAATCCCTGGGAGATTAAGGGGTTTAAGAACAGGCATAAAAATGAGAGTGCCTTCACAGAAAGCAAAGCAGACAATCGGGAGCAGAAGTTCATGGTTTCACCAACAGCCCCTCTGTGAGACCTTCTTGGGTCACGTCACACGAGGGACGATGGGGAGATGCCCTCCAGAGAGAGCCCGCATCAGAAAGAGAGGAGACCTTTCCACCCTTTAAGGGTGTTTTAAAGGGCACCAGTGCTGCACTGCTCAATTCAAGGAGTTTTTCTCCTTTCGGTTTGACCAGGAACAATGTCCTACGCACAGTGGTCCTCGTAAACCAAACCGCGTATGGCTTTCATTGATGTCTGCTCAGATCTGAAGGTACTTCTCCCGAGCTGCTGCTCCTATGAATAGTCTTCTCATGGAGCCCGGGTCTGCAGGAATGGGCCCATACCTCTCAAAGGACCTAACACTGTAGAGCATTCATGTTTTCAAATGAATTTATTAACTGCCTGAGATAATTAAAAGAGTAAACGAAAGTCATGATCCATTCATGCATCATATTTCCTCTGTAATTACGTTTATGGTTTTCTGTCAGTATCCATAACTTCAGTTGAAAGCCCTGCTATGCTATATATAAAGCAGGAGATGTTTGGTTTGGGGCCTGTTTATTTAAAGGGATGGGTCAAATCTGTGTATTTAAAAAAAAAAAAACAACCACCCCTCAGTTGTTCTCAGCTTTCTGGAGAATGGAGGATGGGGCAGGAGAGTCAAGGGAGGAGAGCACGATGTTAGCAGGAGGAAATGGTGAAAAGCAGCATTTATGGGATGGCAGAAAGTAAAATCCCCGCATGCTGCTTCTTGGATGGAGGGTGTGAGTTCAAAGAAAGATGTTTATCAGGGATTTTTTTACCAGATTGAGGACTAAAAGTTGTTCTTCCCAGAGGGCTGCTTTATTCAAGCTGGCCGTTTCCCCTCCCAGTGCTGGTGGTCAACAGAGACTGGGTGGAGATGGGATAGAGACCCACCACCAAATCCCACCATGGACAAGACTCTTTTGGGGGAAGGTGAATTCCTTTCCGCTGCTCCAGGAACGGACTTTGTTCCCCAGCAATGTTCTTTGCAGGCGGTGGGCATCCCTCCCTGGTGCTGCCAGAATGTGGGGAGCAGGGAGGGTTGGTGCCTTTCCACGGGGAGGGTTTAAAGCGACAAGGGGTGGAGAAGACATTTCTGAATGTAAGACAGAGACTGAGTAAACCTGGGCTGTCAGGGCATGGACTAGATGACCTAATAGGCCTCTCACATTCCTGATCTGTGATTTATAAATGCACTTTTCGGTCTCGGCAAGCGACTCCAGTAACTGTGAGTTTTCTTTTCCATCTCCATTACCCTTTACTTTTTCCTCCCGACGCTTGGAGATGTTTCCAATTATAGGTTCTCACAAGCAAAGGCATGAAGTTCAGGCCTGGGAGATGTTCAGAAAACACCTTCCTGCGTCTTGCATTTTTATTCTTGGCGGGCTCCCTGGAGCTCGGCTCATTCGACAAGAAACAGCCATTGCTGCCATTTGCTGAGTTCTCCCCAATGGGGCCATGGTCCTTCCTCTCTTGACCGTCTGGCAGATATTTTTCCTTCTTCCACAAAGCGAATTTCTTTCTTGTTGCATTATAAATCTGCTTCTCTAATGGTGATCATTTCAGGCCATCTGTAATAATATGATCTCGTTGTATCACATCCCCTTTTTTCACAATGGGGGTGAGTTTCAGTCTGAATTCAGATCTCATCCCAACTTGCAGGTGGTTATTTCTGCTGTTCTTGACTTGTCTGTAATGGTGAGATGCAGGTGCCTCAAGGTAGGCTTCCAGGTCCTTTAAAGATGCCGAAGACCTCTATACAGGATTAGAAAATGTGGTGCAGGACCTGGGAGATACATGCATCCTTTTGGAGGGACAAGTGAAACATCCCGAGGCCTCTAAAGTGTCACTCGGCACCTCTGATTAGAAAACTGAGCTGTGCCCCGTAGTACAGCATCTCTCAGAGACCTGGAGCATTCCTCATTTGCCTGAAGCTCAGGCTGTGAAGCTCTCTCATTTCGTCTGCCTCATCCTGCCTGCTTATTTAGCTGCTGGGACGTACTGTGCTGGAGTATTTATCATTTTTACTCTATTAGTGACAAGCTGCTTTGGCCTTGTGCCTGATTTGCATTTCAGCCCATTCCTGAGAGTTGCTGATAGGCTTTCTGGGATAAGTTTTCACAGGTTTCTGGTGCCAGGTGCTGGGGGTTGGACTCATCTCACCCAGTTCTGTGCTTATACAGTGCAGATGTCTGCTCGGTACCTGGGTTCCCTCTATGGCCAGAGCAGAAAATGAGCACTTCTAGGGCATGTGTCATCTTATCCTACTGTAGATCTTAAAAGCGCATCAGGCTAATTACTCCCTAGACGTGGCTTTTTCTTTCCATGGGCTGAAGAAGGACCCTGAAGGACTACCATGAGGTCCCCGCTGTAGAGGTTTGCAGTCAGGTGACATCCGTACTGTCCCAAGACTCATGCCTCTACCTTCAAGGACGTGATATATCTGAGATACGTGAGCACCCAGATTGTCACCAACAGGTTTTGTCTCCACCAGCTCAGGTCCAGCACTGGTTCACACCTAAGGCAGGATGAGTGGCCTTCTGGAGGTGCCCCTCTCCAGACAGGGAGTGTTGCATGAGCAACAGTGTGCAAGGGACCGAGATGAACTACAGGGCAGAATTTCTGACAGTTAAATACTGCACTTTTTCCTTTCCCTTGAAATTCACTGGCCAAAACTTCTGTTCGCTGTGTATTTAATGGATCTCTTTAAATATATGTATGATGTATATATTTACATAGCTAGCAGAGTGGTGGTTTCCCTTCCAAGTTTGCCACTGATTATCTAGTGCCAGAAATACCAAACTCCAGCCGCCTGGGAATTTATCAGTGCAGACCTACTCAGCCCTAGCAAGGATCGTAGCTTTTCCCTGCTGGAAGAAAAACAGTTACACGCAGCTCAGAGAGAGCTCCAACATACACAGCAGCTGGTTCAAGCCAACCTTGAGGGAGCCGGTGGAACATAGATGTGTTTTCCTGAAAACCGAGATCAGAGCTAATACCCCCAATCTTGGTTAGGGCTCAATTTTAGCTCCGTTTCCATCTCATTTAACTTCTGAAGGACGTGGATGTTACAGTAATAAAGTGAAATGCACCCAGAAATGTGTCTGCTAATAAGCCAAGCTAACCAAGATGGCTTAGGATGAAACTGAAAGGCAACACATTTAACAAGGAGAGAAGGAAATATGTGTTAAGGCAGTTACGTTGCCAGGATCAGATGCCAGTTACTGATGCGGCCAGCTAGAAAGTTGTTTTATGGGAATGAATAACATTTATGACTACCCTAAGCAGGTCATAAAGATACAAAGAGAGTTACACACCAGGCTTCTCCTGATCGCTGTGGGTGCTTGGGGAAGAAGAGCGTAGCCCTGTACGATGCATGGCAGCCTTTGGTTTTTTCTTTTTTACCTGGAAACGTTGGCAATTGCACACTAGAAGAACCAATGGGGTCTTTGGGGTATTGTTGGTTTCTTCCATGGTAACGTATGTGCTGGTGCTACTGGATTCCTTCTCAGTTTTGACCATGGTACTCTCTGCACATACTCTCATCATGCTTCTGCACTATGTTTCTGGAGACCAGAGAAACAGACTTATCTACGTGCAACAGTGATGGAATTAGTGGAGGCCCTTGGCATTAACTCGAAGGGAAAGCATCTGTTTTGCAAACTTGGTGGCTTTTTCCTAGGCCTTGCAGGGGATTTTCTCCATAATTAATTACATGACATTTAGCATAATCCTTAGAGAGTGTGTGAGACAGATGCTGAATGCAAAACACTGATAACACCAACTCCACTTTTTTTTTTTTTTTCTGGATACCACAGTCTTGGAAGATCCAGCTTTCTGTTATCGTGGAACTGATGGGTCGTTTTTCACTCTGTTGGGAGGTCCATCCTCTTCATTCTCCAGCAAAAAACCTTCCCATAAGGATTTACACATTCAGTCAACTTGGCATGTGCCCCAGGAGCTTTGTCCAGGCTCCCCTAGATGATGGAGAGAAATGCGCGCTTCTAGAGGATGTTTCTTCCCACCTACCTTAAACACCTACTTTAGATGAGATAAATCACTCTTCATAGTCGCCCATCTTTCTCACCAGCTTAAACTAAGCACCTATTTACAGGTAGCTAAAATTAAGTCAGGTGAACACAGGCCAAAGCATTCACTGGACTGGAGGTAGTGGAGAAATTAATATTGACGTGAAGATTAACTTTTTTTGTGGGTTTTAATGCTTTTTTGCATGTGCTTGTCTCCTCAGAGCTCTGTCCAAGACTCCTTCAGCTTTGGCCCTGAATCAAACCCAGCACTGCAAGCAGCTCGAAGGCTTGGTGGTTTCCCAGGTGCAGTTGTGCCGCAGCAACCTGGAGCTAATGCAGACCATCATCCAGGCGGCACGGGAAGTGATAAAGACCTGCCGTAAAACTTTCTCAGACATGCGGTGGAACTGCTCTTCCATTGAGCTGGCTCCTAACTACCTGCTGGATTTAGAGAGAGGTAAACAGCACTGCTGGCTCAGCCGGGGACATGAGTGAGTAGAGTCAGCCAGCGTGTGTGTATGCCTGCTGGGGCTGGGAAGGGTCTTGCTACCAGGGGGGATGTGGAGGGACTACTTAGCCCAGTTGTCCTGTTCTCTGAGACCGTGTTCTTCGTTACGGTGCCAGTCATGCCCAAGAGCTCTCGAGTCCAAGACCTGGTCTCCCACAGCTCTTACAAAGTCTGGTCTGCTCATCTCATTAGGAATCATGGTGCGCTTGCTCACAGCCATGGAGCTGCTGTTCAGGGCGCAGACTTGTCAAGCAGCACATGCTACGCACAGTCAGCTTTCGTGGGTCAGAGCATCCTTGTGTGCTCATGCTGCAGCTCTATGGCCTCCCACCACCTCCCCCAGCTCCATGTATGCCAGCTCCATGACCTGCCAGCAAGCAGCATCCAGCACAGGGGCAAAAAGAGGCAAGAGAGTCCATAGGGGGGCTTCTTCATGTGCTCCAAGAGTAGATCACACCATGATGGACAAGTTGCATAAGTCCATGTGCCTCCTTGCCCTCCTGGGATGTTGCCTCGTGTTGAAGAGCTCACTTAGGAGATGTGCTCCAAGCTGGTGATGCCATGGGAGGTCTCAGCTGCACTGAGTTGGTGTGTTTGCTGCTCTGTAGGGCACAGATAGTATGGGTCTCTTTTTGGGGAACGTTTAGCTGTCCCAGGAGGCTGAGCTGGAGTTCTTGTCTCTTCCAGGCACAAGGGAGTCAGCATTTGTGTATGCCCTTTCTGCTGCTGCCATCAGCCACACCATTGCCAGAGCCTGCACCACCGGGGACCTCCCTGGCTGTTCCTGTGGTCCCATCCCAGGTGAGACACCTGGACCTGGGTATCGATGGGGAGGATGTGCAGACAACCTCAACTATGGTCTTATCATGGGGTCCAAATTTTCAGATGCTCCCATGAAGATGAAAAAATCAGGATCACAAGCCAATAAACTGATGCATCTGCACAACAGTGAAGTAGGGAGACAGGTAACAAATCCACGAGAGTTATTGTAATTGTACAATCATCTGTAGTGGTCGGTCGCTCTGTGAGGTTCAGTGTCTCTATCAGCTAGCGAAAGGAGCAGGTTTCTCCCAGATCGCTCTGAACTCCTTTGGCCTGCTGAAGACTGTGGCTATATAATTCACGCTGGGACTCAGGAGGTCCTGAATGTTATTATCAGCCCTCTATAACCGTGGGTGGGATGTCTCATTGCTACCCTTTCCACAGCCAAGGATGGCTCTGGCTTGCTTACACCAGGAGGTGTGGTGGGGACGGGTCCCGTCGTGCTCTGCCAAGGGCGTTACGCAGGCGAAGTGCTGTGTAAGCGTGGAGGATTATCATCTGCCAGACGCATCCAGCAGCAGCTGCCTCCCAGCCATCCCTGCAGCCAGGAGGGCTGATTTTTCCTTTCCAAACTACTTTGCTAGTGATTATTCCCATATCTGGCAGAAACCGCTTTTAACAGCTTGCATCTAGTGGAGGGATAATGCTTACCACGCGCAGAGCTTGGTGTCCACCGAGGTGCAAATCCCCATCACAGCCCTCCACGCAGCTGGAGAAATGGGTGGGGGACTGTAAAGCTGACCCCCTGCACCCATTTCTGGGGCTGCAGCGGTTCCCCAGGCTGGTCCTACCACACAGCTTAGTCCTTCCAGGGCTGCCTGTGCTTGGGCACTGGAGCAGATAAAACTTGGAGCGTGTTGAGCTCATTGGCAGCTGACTGTGAAGCTACAAGCTGAACTCACCTTTGCAGAGCACAACCATGCTGAACTTGCCTTCCCTGGGTGTTTTTCTCTACCATTCCCACTCTATCTGGTTTTTTTTTATTATTTTCGTAACATCTTGAGTTTTTGTTTTAATTGCAATCGGCAAATTTTTGTTTGGGACGTAGCGTTGCCATGGCTGGTGCATTCACCCCTTCCTGGCAGCGTCCTGCCATGTCCTACAGAAATAAGAGCAGTGCAGAACCAAAGTAAAAGGCTCTTTTGATCCCATGGCCAGCAGAAAGGCAGGGTGAGGGTGCCCTGAATTCATCAGAGCCTTGACATCTCTATTACCCAAAGCTGCTGGAGGCAGAAGTGGATGTTAATCATCTATTTATGGATTGCTTTGATTTTCAGCTCCTTAGGAATTTAGAGGGTGGAAATGCAGCCCTATGTAGAAATCTGATCAAAATTCAAAATACTCTTCTGTCTGCTGGCTGCAAAGGTGCCTTGGTGAAAGGAGCCCTGGGCTGATAGTGATCACCAAGGAGCTGTGGGATCTCATTCCCTTTGCACAGTAGTTACTCTAGAGTGACTGTGCAGAAATCAGAGCAGCAGTCCTTTTCTGTGGTGGTCCCTGCTAAGAAAGTGCCTTCTTTAGCAAGCTTGTGGGATGTTTGGAGGTAAGAGAAGGGCATTTCCTAACTCCTGCATTCCTTTTTGCAGGTCTTGAAAGCCTCTCTTGAAATGAAATGTAAGTGCCATGGAGTTTCTGGGTCATGCTCTATCAAGACCTGTTGGAAAGGCCTTCAAGAGCTGCGAGACATTGCATTGGACCTCAAAAACAAGTATTTATCAGCCACCAAGGTCGTTCACCGGCCCATGGGCACACGCAAATACCTCGTGCCAAAGGATATTGATATCAGGCCGGTTAAAGAGACAGAGCTGATTTACCTGCAGAGCTCGCCCGATTTCTGCATGAAGAACGAGAAAGTGGGGTCACACGGGACCCAGGACAGGTGAGGGTTTCTGCAGCGGGTGCTGACGACACTCTGAGCCCCAAAGAGGGAAGGGGAAGAGGGGAACATGTATGAATAAGAGGCAAATAATTGGGGAGGTAGCACATGCCTGCATGTAAAGGACATCTCTAACACACGGTGTGGTCTACAGATGCCCAAGCCTATTAGTGGTGGCTGTGGCCAAGACAAGGCTGCAGACATCTTTTGCGTTATACAGGCAGGCACAAGATACCTTTTGAAATCCCCTAAGCAGCTCACCTCTGCGGCAACTTGTAAAGATCAAGCAGCTGTTTTTTACTGTGTTGAGTCTCTCTAAGTCCTTTCTTGCAGTCATTGCTGGTGTGATGAGTTGTTACTCTACTTTAAGGCTCCTCTAAGTAGGCGAGTGTTAACCCAATTAGGACCAACGCTCCCAGGCAGCCTTAAAAAAGCCCTGTAAACTACCAAGGTGAATTTTCAGGATTTTTCTTCCACTGCCTTTTAAAAATCCAAAAGTGTTTGTATTGCTCATGTGTCTGCAGAGGAATTTCTGTATCCCGTTAATATTAGTGATTTAAGGTCATCATACCCAGCCTCCACAGGGCACAGTGCTGTCCCTTGCACAGGCAGCAAACATGCCTGTCTGTTCCCAGGATCTGTTTAATTCCCTCCAAGACAAGCTGATTCCATGTTTCAGCAGTCTGAGCATCTCTAGGTGGGCAGCAGACCCTTCAACAGCCAAATAATTATGTATTCCCAGAATTTTGCAGAATTTCCAGATTTTTTGTTAGGTGGCTGCAATGGCTGGATTTCAAGCTGTCTCATTAGTTGCTGTCTGCTGGCTTGGCTTTCTTCAGGTAGTTCTCATAATTCTTCTTTGCTCTTTGTGTTACTTTGTGGTGGAGACTCAGATAGTCAAGTTGCAAGGGGCACGCGCCTGCCTTTTTGTGGGATGTCTTCATTTTAATTCATGTTGGACGTAGTGGTATTTGGACCACTTTGGTTCAGTGGAGAAAAGGTTTTGCTGTAATGGAAATGAAGTAAATGACCCAAATGGAGAAAAGATACTCTTTGGATACCTTTGATTCATGTGAAGCATTTGGTGAGGAGACTTTAGAAGATATCCTTTGGCAATGGCCATTTAATCTGGAACCACAATTCTGTAGACAATATATCAGCATTTTCCTGGTGGAGCTGATCAGATGATGAGGACAGTTGAGTGAGACAAGTGCGTCCTTTTTGTCCTCTGATGTTTTGTGGCAGTTACGGTTTTGTATCCTCCATTAGGACCAAAACCGGTGGTTGGACTGCTCTGCAACAGTATTTATCTGGCAGCTTTGTGGTGGGAACGCCAGGCTGATGTTCATCGCCGGCCCAGCGGTGGAACAGTAATTAGCAAGTGAAGACGTTTATGGGTCACTGAGGATTGTAGGGGAAAAGCATGCATTGAAACTGGTTTCTGATTGAGTGGAAGCGACGTTTTTGTGGATTTGTATGGATTTTGACAAATTTGTGTCTTGAAAAAGACCTCTTTGTTACGTCATTCTGTTTTGCAACGAAAAATTGCGGAGGTTATTTGGAAATTAGTTTTATAGGAATTGCGTGAAATCAACAGGTTGTGTCAAAACCAAACTGAATTAATTACAGATTTGCCAAGTAAAACATTTTCCATGCACTGAAATCCTTTTAAGGGGGAGGGAAGCGTGACTTCTTCTTCATCTAATTTAATTTTACAGCAGATTTTGCCTTTTTGTCCCAGCTAAGGATGAAAAATATGTTAAGGTCTTGAATGATTTTCTTTTTTTTCTTCTTTCGAGGATAGGAAAATGTGTATTGCAGGCGTCCGTTTATCCTGAGCTGGGCGACAGCAGTGATTGTGAGCCTGCCAGGCGAGGGTCCACGGGAAGTGAGATTGAGTGAGGATTTAGAGGACTGAGATATTAAGGCAGGAGGGGATGACTTTCAAAAGGAACCTGTCAAGAAATACTCCTTATTCTCGGATGTATAAAACGGTGATGGCCGTGGGACGGGGGGAGGACGAGATAGTCCCGTGTTGAGCTGCAGGCATCTCTCAGGGCAAGTTTTAAGGTCACGTGTAGTTACACTCATTTTCATCGCAATCCATCTGCCAGCTCTGGAGAAGATGCCTGGTGTCTCAAAATTGTCCCGTGTAACACAAGCCGTAGCCCCTTTTCTGCATTAAATTAGCAGAGGAAATAAGTGTAAAATGCACACAATGTGTTTGCCGATCGGTCTGTTCTTCCCGGGGGGAGCAGGGAAAAGGAGGGGAGCTTCCCTAACCTCCTCCTCCCGTGGATGCTTTTTTCCTTTCTCAATTTTTCTCTCACGGAAAGGACATCTAAATGCATTTTAAATGCGGTGGCTCTGTTCCAGCTGGCCGCGGGGCTGCAGAGATAGCGGCTAATGACAGGGATGAGGGAGAAGGAACACAAAAGGGATGCTGTTAGAGATGGCAGGGAAATTGTGGTTCCTGCTTTCTCCACAAAGATGTAAAAAAAGCATGGAAATAGGTCAAACAGGTTTTTATTTTATAAGTCAAGTCCCGGAGGCATTTTAACATTTTATCCTTGTGCACATCAAAATTTTCGGGGGGGAGATCCTGCTGTTTCCTACTAGGCTAATTTTTTAGGTCTTTTATGGCAAATGTAATCAAAAAGGGATTTTTCATGGTGGTCCTTCAGTTTGTTTTTTCTCTTCTTTTCTTCCACCACCTACCTATTCCCTCTTTGGCCTTTTTCTGGTCATGAACATGGGTGCGGGGATCAGCCCACGGGATGTTACAGTGCAGACCTCTCTCACCACTCTCCAGAAGACCTTGATCTGGGCAGCTTCAGCAGCTTTCCAGCCCTACTTTCTGCCTCCAAAGGAGTGCAGAGAAGAGGGGACCTCTTTAACAACCCCTTTTCCTGGATTAAAAAATTCAGATTGCTGCATTTTCATTACAAAAAATGAGTAGTTTTGCATGATATGGAGAAAAAGTCCTTTCCCCCCTCCCGCTCCCCCAGGTCTGGTGCTCGCTCAGAGCACGTTGGAAGCAGGACAGGGGTTGATGGCTCGGTTGCAACACCTTGGACGTATTGGGTTTCAATATATGCTGTAGGGAACAATCCTGCACCGGCAGGTGGGTGGAAGGGATAATCTAATCGGTGGCTTCCATCTCTCTAATTATCCCCGTACTATGCGGACTTATTATGTGTTTTTCAGGCAGGAAAGGGAATTGAATTACCTTGTACTGGAACCGCGTGAAAATCCACTCGGAAAACTTGCACCCGGTTACTCAAAAGCTTTTCAGAGCTCTTTGCTGAAAGGATTTCAAAGCCTTCTTCGGAACAAGCCTGAAATGTTTTCTAAGGCACCTTGGCCTTTCTTAGTTTGTTGAAATTAGAAATGGTTTGGAAATCTGCATGCCTCCAAGCGCTTGGGGTGTATCCAGGTTTCAAAGCCAGGGACCTGAACCCAAACCTGAGATTTGAAGCCTCTTTGAAGTGCTCAAAATCTGATTAAGGAGCTGAGTTTTGCAACCGTTGTCCAAGGCTCTTGCAAACAGGCTCGCTGCAACCGCAGCCCTCATCGACTCCAGCCAAACTCCATGTGCTTGTAAGTCACCGTCACACTTTCATAGCCAATAAAAAATGGTCTGGAGAAAAATCGAGAGAAGCTGATCTGTGGAGCAGCAAGTGGATTGTACAACTTTCAATACAACAAATTAACCGCTGGGAAAAAATTTATATATTCCCATTTCAGAGCTTTCTTGGACAGAAGCGCCGTATAACTCATCTTCTAAAAAGGCAGTTCAGTTTCTCCTGCCTGAAAAATTCGTTATCAGTTTTGAGTAAATGATAAATAATAGCAGATTGTAAAATTGAGACCTCTTTTGTGAGAAAAGAAGCAAAAGTATTACCTTCTTTATCAGTAGGGTGCAATGTATCGTATTTCAAAGGCTGTTTAAGGTCCCTTAAGGAATCCAAGGAAAGGGAAATTCTGCCATGCATGCAAAAGCCTCCAGCTCCTGAAGCCTTGCAGAGATAACTGAGCTGTTTATTACTGATCTTTCCCAGAGCAGTGTTGGAGCCAAGCGAACGCTGCTCCCTCCCTGCTGAGAACGGGAAGGAGTTCTCTTACGCTGCAGAAATCGGGCTGCAACATTGCGCTGCAGCTAAGCTGGGTTGATCAGCCACCATTCCTTAGCTGACTCACTTCTGCAACGAACGCAGTCGTTCTTTGGTGGCTGCTCCTTGCTCACGTATTCGTTCTTTTCTGCAGCGTAAAATATTAGTCTGAAGTGTCTCCCAAGGCGTCTTAGGCTGGTATGTTTTCTTGAAACATGCATAAAGTTAGCTGAGCATGCATCTGCTGCTCAGTGGTGACTGCAAAGACTTAGTGGCTGGTGGTTACCTCTTCGGCATCTTGGTAATCCCAAGCAGGGCTAATCAAACGCTGCAAAAAAAGGATGCGGTGGTTTGCAGCGTTCAGTGACAGCCCTTGATACCACTTGTTTTCTGCCACCCTGAAAATACGCTTTGCGTTGCGTGATTATGTGGGCAATGAAATTTCGTAGCGGAAGCACTTGTATTTAGATGGGGAAGAGGAGTATTTATGGGTAGACAACAGCATTTGGCATTTATTTTTTGTTACAGCATCTTTTAGTTTCTGTCACTTAGTGAGGGCACAAGAAGCAACACGATGAACTTTGGCTTTGAGTAGGTTATAATGTGTATGATGATTTGGTAATTTTTGGAACTGTTATCAGGTGTGCCACCCTTTTTTCATGGGATCCAGCAAATGATGAAGAACAAATAGCAAATAATTTTTCTCTGTGTGTCCCAGAAGTTTAAACTGGAGGAAAGTCAGAAAAAGGGTAGCTTTCTGTTCCTCCCACCTGCAGTGCTATTTCCACTTTCTACTTTGTGCTTGTAGCTGGTGCCCATTTCGGTAGTTGGACCAGCTGTGCTTTTTTGGGCTTTTTCTCAATTAATCCCTGGGGAAGTTTGAGTCCTTCCCACTTCGAGAGACCTAGATTTGACCATGAAGTTTCCTGAACAGATTTGTGAATAATACATTTATTGGTGGAAAGAGTAATTTCAGACAGGAAAATTGCAGTGGATAGTGAATTCAGGGGATAAAAAAATTGCAGCCAGCTCTCCTAAACGTATTTAGGCCCTCTGCATCAAAACAGCGTTGGAGTTCGGGAATATCGGGGCTGGGAATGACTTTCCATGGAGCCTGATCTGTTTAGGAGCAAAACTGAACTGAGGTGACCTAGGCTGTTACTGAAGATGTTTGTCTACTCTGGTCTTAAAAACAGTTTCCCTAAACAACCTGTTCCAGGGTTTTACTATCCTCAGGGTTATGTTTTTCTTAATTTGAATTCAAACTAATCATAATCTGAAATCAAACAAATAATTTCTTCTCCTCTTTCCTCAGCATATAAAGAACATCTCTCTCCTTTGTGCAACAATCTTTTATAGATGGGAAGACACCTTTTCTTACAAACTTCAAACTTCTCTAAATCAGTTCCTTCAGATTTTTCTACTTTCTGAACTGCTCTTCTGACTCTCCTGGGAACATTCCCACGTTTATCTGGATCTTTCTCAAAGTGTGTTGCTTACTTGGCATTTTTAATCCACTCTCGCAAAATGCTCTCAGCTCCTTTTGCCCCAGCGTTATCCACAAATTTTCAAGCTCAGTCTCTGCTCCTCATTAATGCAAATACAGGCTGGTTCCAGGATCTCCCTTGACATCTCCTCGCTGACATGTACTATTGATAACTCTCTTTCGTACAGTTGTTCAGTGTCAGTCTCTAGTCATTCCTTGTGGATGAGAAAGCAATTTAAAAGTAGTTAAGATTCTGCCCTCAAAATCTTACATGAAGCTGTGCACTTTGATGTATTTTTAGTGATGTCCATTGTGTTACAAACCTCCTGGGGGATTTGGATTATTTTTCTCTTTCTTTCTTTAATATACTGCTGTACGACTTGACATTACCGGAGCAAGGGGCACTAAAGAAATGAATAGAAATTTGATTTAAAAGACAAAAAATAATTTACTTCTTTACACAGCAGTACTGTCTTCTGGGACTTGTGGCTGCTGGAGTTCATGGAGGCAGATGGTTTCCCTGAGGTCAGAAAGGGATGAAACAAACCCACGGCCAGCATGCCCACCAGGGGATACTGAGATGTCTAGGCAGGAACATACCTTCTATCATCCCTAATACAACAGCCCAGGTGCTGGTGAGGTATGAGGAGATGGACTACAGAAAGCAGCCAGATTTGTGTTTTCCTCCCTGAAGAGCATCTCCCATGGGCCATTGCAGAGTAATGGGCCAGGCAGGTGGTTGCTGTGACCCAGAATGACTTTTCTTATATACTCATAAGCAGCTTCCACTTATCAATAGGACTGATGGAGTCAGGTCCCAGAGGACATCTGGCCCATCCCTGTCACCGTCTGTCATTATTGTGGGTGACACAGTACAGAGTTGGCCTCATTTTGGCTCTCGGATGCCAGTTGGGCAACCAAAAAAATCTATCTATATATCTGCTGATGGGATAGCAGTGAACTGGCATCAGCAATGACATTAAGCATGACATCTCCCCATAGCTTTTAAAATGAAAATTCCCCCAGGACGTAACTGTGAGATGGCTTAGGCTCTCCATCTGGGAAAAGACTCTTAGAAGTGCTGAGATGTCCTTCACCATCTCTGCCGAGGAGCCACCCCCATGATGAGGCTGTACGATGTACCGCAGTGTTTCTGCAAATGAGGGCTGGAAGGGGGAGATTTTGGGCAGGCAAATTGAGTGGGATTTGTCCAGTCAGCAGGGCTGACCTCCTCCCTTCTTGCAAAAAGAAGGAAAAAGCACTGTGACAATGTGAAAGCCTGTTCCTGAGCCAGGACCTTGGCTGGGATTACAACCGAAGCATCATTTTTCACCAGTCTTCCAAGTGCTTCTAGAGGTTACGGTGTTGTGTTAAGATGCAATCGCCTGCCTTCGTATTTTCTCTCCGAGGCTCGGGAGGAGGGCATTTCTCTGAGTTGCTGGAATCGTGCTGGACCCAACCCAAAACAAATGAGATTGAACTTAACCCATCAGCAGGGTGCCTGGTGAGATCGCAGCCGTGGGCTCTGAAAGCAGATGCTCAGGGGCAGCTTCTGTGGGTAAACTCTGGTCTTTGGGCTCCTTTGTCTTTCCCCACTTGCTTTTTGTACGTATAGATACAGCTGAGAAACCACCTCTGTTTCAGCTTGTTTAAAGAAAAATAAAGATAATTCACCCCAGCCTACACTTTAAAACAGAAAACAGGATCTCTGGTTAGAGGCATTGTCAGGAAAGTTTTCTAGAAGCCCATTTACATTCAGGATGGGGTCAAAAGCTTTGGTTTGGCTATTCAACCCATCCATCCAGAACGTCCCTGTTCCTTTATCCAAAACTGAGGGAAACTTGGGGATTTTTTAATAAGGTTTTGGTTTTTTCCTTTCTTTATTTCAGGCTGGGTGGGATGGGACGGCTATGGAAAGGTATATCTCCTAGTAGATCCACTTTTTTTTCGCAAACCACAGGGGTGGGTGCAAGGAAAGGGAGATTCCCATGTCCCAGTATAGCAGGTAGAAGAGTTTTGCTCCCTATTTGAAGGGGTAAATTTGAATGTCGGGTGCTTTGTATGTTTGGGAAGTGAATGTCCTCAGTGGTGAACTGGAGTCAGAATGGACCCGTATTCCTTTTCTCGGCCATTTTAATGAGCTCTCAGCATGAGGTGGCACGGATGCACTGCACATCCATCACTGTGCTTCTGCAGACTCCCCATCCTCTCTAGGTGAACCTCCGGGCAACAACCTTTCCGTCCACCGGTAAAGCTGAGTAAGTTTGTCAAATACCCTCCCCTTTTCTAATGTCAACATGCCTATATTTGAACCTTTGCTCCGAATATTTAATGCATTTACTAATACATTTATGAGGAGTCATTCGGAGGTTTCCTGGCAGAGGGGCCCCGGCTCGCAGGGGCAATAACAACGCCTTTGGTTCAGCGTTAGGCAAACACGCTCAGTGTGGTTGCAGACTTCGGCTTCGGTAGAGGCTTTCAAAGGTTTGTAAATATTTACACACACTCCCGAATGAGGGGGAGCAGGGGGGACCTTTAAACACTGAACCTGGAGAGGAATGCAAGTCAGAAATAACAAACAGGAGGCCTGCCTGAGTCAGAAAAAAATAAGGGAAGAATAAGAACAAAATCTCAACACCTCATTAATCCCGTAACTTCTCCTAAAGCATTACCTCATGAGGAATTCCTATAAATCTCATGGATTTGTTTTCATCTATTAATGGAGTCAGCTCAAGAGCCCGACTCATGCTCTTCTCTCCTTTCCCTGCCCCAAACCAGCCTTAGAGCATTTCTGTCCAAAATAACAATACAGAATAAGATTTAGGAGAGATGTCAGTAATTCCCCCCACTCTCCAAACTGCCTGTCTTACAGTAGTTTCAAGACTCCGTCAAGTTCACAGCCCCATGGTGTTGGGTGTTGGGTGCATCATGAGATCTGAGCGCTGGTGTCCAGCCAAGCATCTGACCAAACATGAACGCTTCCCCCCTGGGCTATCTTTGCAGCCCATGGAGACATGGCATCTCTACGACATGGTTTATCCCATCCAAAAGTCAATGCCTGCTGCGCTGTCACATCCAGTGACCCAACTTGCAGTATTTTAGGAGAACGAGATAGCTGTTTTTTGAGAATGGCTGGGGATCCATGATCAATGGATCAATAAAAGAGATTCCCCAATTCATGGGTTACTTCTGAAAACCTCAAGCCAGCCTCTTGCAAGCAGACAAAGCGAGGGAACCCCACACAATGGCCGACTTATCCCAATGAGTCTGGCTTTAATTAAAAGCAGAAGCAAAACAAGCAGCGGAAGTCCCTGTGATATTTGGCGACTTGTCATCCTATACTGTGCTCCTGCCGTGCTGCCTGCTCCTGGGTCAGGACTCGGGGTGGTATAGGGCCAGCCCCCCGGCTGCTTGTGCCGTGCTGGGAGACACTCGGAGGGGAAAGTGCGGAGTCCGGCCATGCTCGTATCGGTCGTCATTTCCCTGATAGGGTCAGGGCTGGACTGTGGCTGTAACAGCCTGCTCAGGAGCTTTCCCAGCCCGGGATCATTGGCACGGAGCCTGTGCAAATACTCTGTGGCTGCAGGGTTCCTCCTCCATCCTTTTCAGGTTAGGTAGTGTTGGACAAACACTGGTGTTTGTTCTTTAGGTTATCATCTTCTTCCAGCTCCTTTCAGACAGCTTTCGAGCCTGCCTGGGAATACAGATTGCTAAGGACTATGAGTTTTTGTTTTGGTGGAGGTATCACGAGAGCTTTGCTTGTCTGCCTGTACGGGAGCTAGGTCCTGCCTGCTCTGGCTGACAGGCAGCCCGAATGCCGCTGAGCCCGAACGCCGCTGAGCCCGAACTGAGAGTCAAAACAGGAATTTAATGTTATTTTGGGTGTCAGAGCAGGTGACGCAAGTGCAATCCTGGGCACCAGAGCAGCTGATGTGAGTGCAGCCCTGGGGCTCTCCCTGCCTCCCTTGCAGGTGTAGAGGGCTGCTTGGCTGGGTGCTCGCCCCTGCCCTGTGCTTGCTGCAGCTGAGAGGCAACCGTGCTGCCTTCACCCAGCACTTTGCAGAGCTGTCAGGCCCCAGCACCACCGGTTTGGAAAGCCCTGGAGGGATTTGCGCTTTCTTACCGCATTTTCTTTCTTCCAGGCAATGCAACAAGACCTCCAATGGGAGCGACAGCTGCGACTTGATGTGCTGCGGCAGAGGCTACAACCCCTACATGGACAAAGTGGTGGAGCGATGCCACTGCAAGTACCACTGGTGCTGCTACGTGACCTGTAAAAAGTGTGAGAGGACTGTCGAGAGATATGTGTGCAAATGAAAGCCCCCGCTCTCTCCGCCCGGGAGCTGAGACGCCAGCGGCACCCCAGCACTATTCAGAGAAGAGAAAACATTTCCCCGACTAGATGTCGTTTATCTTGTAAAGACACAGACTTGAAGAAAGATGGTAGGAGGAAAAAAAAGCAATCACACCAGTAAAAATAAGACCCTTAAGAAAACCAAGCAAACCCACAAATGTTTCCCCCCACCAATAAAATACTCCCTGAGAAGACGAAAACTCATTTGGGATGGTATCTTCTTCCAAAATATTTCCTATGGTTGCCAATGACGTCCAGCCATCGAGTGCCTTAGTATTTTGAGAAACAAAAGTAGAAACTTTCCCCGGGGAAGAAAAGCATCTCTTGTTTGAAAATAACTAAGGTTCACACCTGCCTATGCCTTCTAGCACAGGTACTGAGTCCGCATTAGGACCGTCCCAGAAGGGAAAACGCTGCAACGTTTCAGCAATAACTGCCTTTGTTGCCAAAGACTTAATTTTTAGCATGGAAGCATCCACTCTGGATGATAAAGGTGGAAAGATTTCAGGTCAATCCCCTGAAATTAAAAACTCATTTTAACCTTTCTTTTACGCAGGTCTGCGACTTTGAAGTTACTGCTGCAGGAAAAGCTGTCCATGATTTTTCCGGGCTGGATGGGGTTTCAAATTCAGCCGTGCAAAAACTCCCGTGGGATCCCAGAGGCAGTGAGAATAGGGTACCCTGAGAAGGGCTTTATGGGGTCCCCGAGATCGTAGTAGAGCCGTTAGGATAAAGTAACACAGAGAAGTCAAAATCCAGTGGGGAAAGTAAAAAAAAAACCAGCTCCTGCTCTCTTTCTCTCTTGCCCTTTGGGTGTGATGCCCTTAGTCACTGATGTTCTGCCACGTTGGGCCATCAAGTCCTTAGGGAATTATGCCGCTGCCTCTTTTTCCCCTGCAAAACTATTGTCCCAGCCCCAAGAAGCTGCAGAGAGCGGAGCGGGTCTGGTCCCGGCTGTAGGGAGCGCAGCCATGCAGGGCAGCAGCTATTCCCCGCAGAAAGGAGTGGGAAGGTGTCAGTCCTTCGCGTGGCCCTGCCCTGACACAGCAGAGAACCACTATCTGTGGCTGTACATATTTTCTTTTGTATGCGGACATACAGAAATATTTATGAGATATATCTCGCGCTTTCGTCTACTCCTCTTCCTACATAAATATACCTATATATTATAAACAAGCATTAACAATAGTATGAAATAAATGCTGAAATTACTGGTGCAACAGCAAAATGTTAGATTATTATGTTTCACTCTCCTACTTGGAAAGCAACCCTGCTTTCCCTCCCAAGGACGGGAGAAGAGCATGGCTCAAGGCACTCGCTGGCGTGGGATAGATAAGTTCCTTTATTCCCTGTCTCCCCAGCCTCTTCATTTTGAGCAGAATTAGCCAAGATACAGTCAAGACAATGAAACAGAGCACTTGGAGAAAGGAAGAGACACCGTTCTTGTTTTGCTTTTTATATTAGCGATCACTCTCATCAGTAAAATATCCCAGTGCCCCCAAGGAGCGTAATAACAAACGTGACTAATACCTCTCAGGGGTGGTTTGCTCCTCGCTCCTGCGTGTTGCAGGAGTTGCTGTGCATTGGAAGTTTTAGCTTAGGTTAGGTTCCCTTTCCTGCTCTTTTTGCTGCAGTGAGTATCCAGCTCTGTGTCCCTGCTAGGAAAGGTGATGTTGGAGAAGGATGTCTGCTCCAGGAGCAGAAGGCAGCAGAGCCTGTGAGGTCCTTGAGATCATTTTTTGGCACCCTGTTCCCCAAGCAAAGTGCTGTAAGCAGCCAAAAAATTACTCCTACACAAATGGGGGAGGACAGTGCCACTTTCCTAGGGGCAAATATGTCCGTAACACCGCAGTCTTCCTCCAAATCCCTTTTTTTCCCCACCAAGCCACTCTCTAGGAGGCAACTACCTCTGACACGTCTCTGAGCAGCCCTGGGGAGCTGGAGGAGAAAAGCATTGCGGGCTATAGAGCAAAATTAGAGATATTTTGTACTCTTCAGCTACTTTGCTTTGCTGTAACGGGTTTGGTCTCCTCGCCTCCTTCCCTCCCCCAGCCACAAGCAGGCAAAAAGAGGCCTTTGGTAGTTTGTCAGTGGTTTGTGTTATTGTCACCCCATAAAAGCTGGTGGACTAAAACGTCTCCGCAGTGCGGTGTGATGAGCGGTGGGTGTCTTTAGGCTGACGCAGACAGGCTGGTGGCACAAATCCCACTGCTCTCCAAAGCCAGAATTTGGCTTCGTTTGATATGTAAAGGAACGGTCTTCTTTCATTCTTTTAAGGAATTTTATTTTTATTTCCAGTTTCTGATGAAGCCAACAAGGCAGGGATGTTCTGACCGAAGAAAAATTTGAGCATTTCAATGCTATTCTGTAATGACTCTTTTTCTTGCTCCCTTGCTGATGTCCTGAGTCTTTCTGCTTGGCAAAAAAATAGCGAGGTGGAAGAAATGCTCTATATGCACATTGTTTTCAGCTGCATTTCACTCCTCCGGTGTCAGACCTGTGTTCCTCAGCTGGTTTTCTCATGTCAGAAGAAACCATAACTTTGCAGAGCATGAGAAGATGTAAGCCCACCAGGCATCTGCAGGTCCATCAGGTGGGAAATGAGCCCTCAGCAGACCTTTAGCCATGGTGGTACCTCACGCTTTGTGTCTGCCTCTGCCCACAACTGTCTGGTACTGAAGATGCTGAACTGAAATGGCTGCAGTGTTTGGAGGTTTGCAGTTTGGGGCATCCAGGCTCAAAATCTCTGCTGGCTCCTCTAGATAATCTATCGTAGGCTTCATCTGATTTTGCTTCTTTGAGCTAAAAGCCTGTGTGGCCCCAGCCCATGTCCTAGGCTGTTGGTCTATGAATTAACACTCTTACACCACTTTTGCCATTACTCCTGAGTTTCAGGGCCCTTTTTTTCTCTGGAGCGGCTGCACCTTGCATTAGCAATGTGCCCAGGGTGATGTGCCTTACCGAGATGAGAGTCATGCACAGGGCAAGATCTGATAAACTGCAGCCTCCCTTGTTACACAGCCCTGTTTCATTCAACAAATTAGGGTCATCTCCCTCCTGATGTTCTGGCATTTTCTAATTTTTCGGAAAATGGCTTTCTATGAGAGGGTGACAGTGCTTTCTGTTTTCTTTTCCTTTTAATACAAACTAGGAATAAAAAGAGAGTCTGTAACATGGGACCATACTGGTGGAACAACTCGTGGTGCATCTTGCTCCTTGCAACCTGGCCCTGATGCTTTCCTCCTGGCATCGGAGCGAAGCACAGAGAGGCCAGAAGAGAGAACTGTCCTTGCTCTCAATTGCAAAGCTTGGTGCAACAGGAGTCCAAAATGTAGCTGCCAAATTATTTTTTGTGCATGTGTGGTCTGAAAGATATTGAGGAGAACATTTGTCACAAACCAGTTTTGCATGGAAAATATATCCCTAACGGCAGGGCAAGACCTTCATGTACCAGTCTCCTTCCCAGCCCCTCAGCAACCAGTTTTCAAGGCTTTTCTCCAAAACACTGAGGTCTTTCAGCTTCTGAATGAAATGGCTTTAATTATTGTGAATGTCTCTGTCGCGTGATGGTACCATTCCCTCTCTTATAACATGCTCTACCAGATCCTAACAGCTGGTATAATTTGGCCCAGGTCCATGTCCTACTACACAGCTCTGTTGATTTACACTAGCTGGGAAAATACAGTTGATATATTCCCATAAATACTCTTATTTCAAAATATTACACTATTACCCCTGAGGGAAAAGGGCAAGCTATCTTGAAAAGTATTATGTCGGTGGCTTTGTAGCATTTATTCATTTGAAAAAACATCCGTGATTTAATAAAACAGTTTGGACTTAATGCTATTTCCAAATCTGAGGATTTAGACCTTGCGTGCATCCAGCTGGCTTTATATTTTTTGATGAATTCCCCCCCATCCTCACCCCTTTCCAGTTTTATATCATTTAGGTTGCTCCCCAAAGGTAGGCAAACGACATTCATTATGGAAACCTCCCATCCGATTGTTTAGTTTAGTCTGCAAACCGGCAAGTATCTTAATCACGCTAAAGCAGGCAGCCCACGAGTGTTTCATGCGCAGCTACAAAAGCCCTCGCTGAAGGGAAAGGGGGGTGGGGAAAGGAGGCAAAAATCTGAATACAATTAACAGTGCCTTCATCAGAAAAGTGATAAAAGAGTCCCTGAGGGACCATCCCTTTTCCTGCTGGAAAACAGATCCCTGTAGACAACCATTAGCATCCTCCAAGTGAGCTGGGCTTGAGCTGCCCAGCTCCGGGCTACCTGCTTGGCGAAGATGCTGGGAGGAGGATCTGGAGGTACTCGGGGATGTGGAGAGTAAGAGGAAAATTCAGCCCTGGGATCGCTTGTCCTTAACACCCTCACCCCACAGGATTTGCCTTCCCTGCATCGGGCAGAGGGTTGTGAAACACCATCGCTTCGCTCCCAAGAGCAGATGGGAGCCAGCACAGGAATGACTTTGTCCTCTACACGTGGGAGACGGAGCAGAAAACAAGATTTGGGAGAGGGGGAGAAAGAACAGGAAACTTAAAATCCACCTGAGATTAATGACTTTAACATGTACAACATGTTTTGTTTTGTTTTGTTTTCCCCTCGGGACCAGTTTCATCAGTCAGAGTTTGATTAAATATCTCAGCAGAGCCATGGTTTATTCGTCTAGAGCAAAAGTTACCCCCTGTTCAGGGAAGCAGCATTAGCTTTGTTTTCTAATTATAAGAGCAACAATAATAATAAAAATAATAACAATGGCATGCATTGTGGATCGTTTTTATTTGCTTTTTGTTAAGAGTAAGTGGACTGTATTTTGTCTGTATTGTAAAGATGAAATGAGTTGTTTTAAAGATCCTTTCTGGGTTGTGTGGAGTTTTTTTACTCTTTTAAGTGGAATTTTTCAAGGTATTCACCAGAACCACATGGCCTCCAAATTTCTCTTAAGAAAATAAAAAGGCAGAAGAGGGTATCATGTAATTGCACGACTCCAGGAGCTGGGACGTGAAGGGAAATGCTGCAAAGGCTGCAGGGCTGATGAGAAAGCCACCAGATCCGTAACGCTGTGCTGGGGCTCTTGTGCTGCCATCCACGCGGGGACGAGCTTCAGACCTAAAAATTGTCGTGGGTTCAGTTACTTCGAGAACCTGCCCGCTCGTACAACACAGTGACAACTCAAACGGGGACGGCTCGCACGCTTAAGGCTAAACATGTGTATAAGTGTTTTTCTGGATCAGGGCCAAAGCACTGAAAACCTTGGAGAATTGAATCCTGTGAAGGCCGGTTATCGATATCTCAGATCTCTCTAAGTGGTAACTGCTGACAAACACGGGCTTTTTAAAATGGAGACCTGTGTTTCTTTCAGATTTTCTGAAGCTGGGCCCCAAATTCACTCAGTCTGGGATCGGGTCTGTAGCGTTGCTCAGTGGTGATGAACGATGAGCCCGGGCTAGAGCAAAGGTGGGACTACAAAATAAAACTAGGTAAAGTTGGGTGCTCACAACCCCATGTTTGTCTGAAGCTCTAGGGGTGTGTGACAGCTCAACTTCAACATCCTTGAGCATTGGCTGCTTTCTCAAAATTCATACGGAATTTCAAAGGAAAGAGAGATTTTAATTCCATCATTCTAGGGGGCTTCCTTCCTTCCCCGTTGTTTCTTATCCTGAATTTCAAGCTCTTTAGGATTATAGCATCTCATCCTCAATTTCAAGCTATTATCCTAAACAGCTTGAAATTTAGGATGAGATGCTATAATCTGGGTCATTATAAAAGTCATTAATAGCAGCAACTATAGCACCCAAGAAAACCAACCGGTGGGCATACCTCAAATCCCCATACCCCAGGTCCAGGAGGTTGATCGTGCAAAGGAGGACCCAGAACTTTCCTGCATGCAGAAAAAACACACACCACCTGCAGCTACTTTCCACTCCGCTACCTGCTCAATATGCAATTAATTTTACAAAGTGCTGCACATGTTGACCAGGGCCAGGTTCAGGCCGGAAAACTGTTTTCTTTTCTAAACTCCTGCTCTGTCCAGGGCTGCTCTCCTCATCTGGCTTGGACAGATTAAACCACCACCTCGGTGCTCACCTCTGCAGGTGCTTCCTTCCTCGCTGCAGGCAGCGTGCAAGCTGCGGGGGGCGGGGTGCGAGCTGGAAGTATCTTTGCATTCGGGGAAAGTGGGAAATGATGGCAAGCAACCCCCTGTATATCCACGCTTAAGGAGCAGCCCTCGGCGTGACATAAAAGCGTCAAGTTGACAGTTGCAAAGAATCGGCTGATTTAAGGCAGCCACGACTCCGCAGCCTGCCCTGACCCCTACACATAACTCTTCCTCCGCTGGATGTAGGGCTTCTCTCAGCAGTCTGCAGTGAAGCATGTGGTGTCATTCAAAGCTTTGCACAGGACTTCAGGGTGACCTCGGCCCCGCAGGAGTCCCCTGCCCACCAGGGCTGAAAGAGGAAGGTCAAGGGGACACCCAAGGGCACTTCAAATAGCATTGGCATTCAAGCAATTGAATTGCACCCCTGCATCTGGTGATGCAAGGACTCAAGGACACTTTCTTCCCTCCAAAGCACTGATCCCAAGGGCTCTTTCAGGACCGTCATAGACCAACAAACCGGGTGACACTCAAAAATGAGCTCTGCAAAGCCATGGGGCTGATCCTGCCTCGTAATTGCCACTGACACACGTAGGCCAGGTCAGGCCTCCAGATCTGGTCCTTACAGCCCCAAATCTCCAAGAGGGGCTTCTGAGTTAAAGAGGACCTTAGTGAAAAGTCCCAAGTTCTTGAATTAATTCCTCCAGGAGGAACTGACCTCCTCTGACAGCGCACAGGTTGCTCAGCAAGTGGTCCTCAGCTCCCTGCACTGTCAATAAAGATATTTCTAGAGTGCTAGAAACCTGGCGTGCCTCTGAAGAGGGGATCAGGATAAGATAAGTGTGTCCATTGGGAGTTAGCGTGACCCTTTTCATGTAGACATCCATAGAGCAGATGTCAGAAGTTGGATGAGATTTATCCTTAGCCTGATGCTTGGCGTAGAGGTCCTTCTCTTTTGATGTTTGGTCTTGTTATAAACCAAGCTAATTAGTTGTTAAGCATAGCTGGACTATTAGCATCAAAGCATGATCATATATAACTCCTATGCCCAAGACGATGACAGCTGGCATCTATTATTTTACACAAATTCCTTAAAGACACTTCCAAATAAAACAATGAAACTCAATGGATGAAAACAAGCATTGTAAACATGTAAATGTAGCTGGTTAGGTTTACTTTTTCCTCTTCTCTCCATTAGAGGGAACATTTTCATCTTGGGATTTGCACATAATTCCAAGGAAACTTAAAAGGTTACTTTTCTGGGAGTTTGAAAGAAAATCAAACCATCCAAGCACACTGTCCACTTCGTGGTTGCAATCAAATGTCAGACTCAAGGCCCCTGAACTTGACTCATATTGTTAATTGCTCTGGTACAAAGTAACTTTTTTTTTTTCCCCAACCATTAAAGAGTCTATTCCAGATAATAAAATGTAAACAAAGAAACTTCAAAGAACAAAATGAATGTCATAGAATAACTGTGTTTTACATGAACACTGAATTGCTGGTAGAGGATTTCTCCTTGCAGAATATTTTCCATTACTCTGTGTAGTCTGGTTAATAGTCTAAGTGCCCTGGCTTACCTTTAGGGGACTTAGATAAGCTGAGAGACCTTCCTGCATAGAAATACACTGATCATCCTTTCAACATCATCCTTTTTCTCCTCAAAATGGTCTTGGCCAGTCTAACGAGATTGACATTCTTTCTTGTTGCTTATGGCGTGCTAGTACTTTTGAACACTTCTTTTGATGGTGTGTGTACTGGATGAAATACATGAGAATAGAGGAATCATGAAAAATGAACTGAAATACTCCAAAATAAAAAATTCAGCACCTGAGGGGAAGGTACTCCCCTTTTAGGCACCTAAATTCAATATTGAGAGCTGAAATACTCCAAAATAAAAATTTCAGCACCTGAGGGGAAGGTACTCTAAAGTGCCTTTTAGGCACCTAAATTCAATATTGAGAATTGAGCACCTCAGTGACTAATATATTCTTGTATATTTTATCCTTTTTAGCCCAAAGCAGTTGTTCCTTCCCAGCTTTACAACTAATGTGGTATGTAAGTAGGGTAGATATAAAGGAATGGGTCTGGGAATTCACCACAATTTTTATTAAATAAAACTTCCACCCTCCTCTAGCACAACCAAATGCAACTCCACAGATCTCAAATCCCATCCAAGTTTTCCTTCTGTACCAGATCCCACGTTTTTTCAGGTGTTCTCATGCAGAGGCACATCTGGGGTGAGAATCATCTCATGCAGTTTCAGGTGACAGCAATGGAGACACCTCCATCTGAGCTAACCCAGCACCGTCTTCATGATGGATGGGTACGAGGAAGGGATGAGCTGGCTGCACCCCCTCTGTTATTCTGCCTTTTAGCCTGGTCTGGGGTAGGAACATATGATTTGTGTTTTACCTGATTTGCCTCTGAGATCTGGCCAGCCTCACCTAATTCTGGATTGTAATTGAATCCAGGACTGGTTCTGCTGGGTTTCGTGCTAAGGGACTTTTCACTGCTCTAGCTGAGGCTAGGTAATGGAGTTACGTTATATTAGAAATCCAGTGGAGGCGGGTTTATATTTATCATCACCCTGTAACTAGGACTGACACAAAAAAGATTAAAGCAATAAAACCCAAAATAGAACATCTTCTTGCAGTTTTGGGTTTGTTTTTTTTTTAAAGGCCCAAAGTTTTCAACTAGGATTTGCCTTGACAGGATAAAGTACATTTTCAGGCTCGGCTTCTTAATGGGCTGCATCTGCTTAATGTAATTTTGCATCTGAACTGTGTGTCTTGTCAGACGCAAGCACAGTCAGATCTGCACTCAGCAGTACTCACTTTCCCTGGAATCAGATAAACTCAGCCCAATAAATTAGTTTTACTGCTCTCGGTATCACCCTGTTATCGTTGTGAGTGATTTAGTCTGGGCTTCCCAAACTTCCCCATTCTTTCCCAATGAAAGGAATTGAGCTCCCAAAAGAAATACAAAAAATTTATTTCTTTCTTTCTCTCTCTTTTTCTTTCTCTTTCCTTCTTTCTTTCCCTTTCTTTCCCTTCCCTTTCTTTTTCTTTTGTCTGCTCTCTCTTGCTCTTTCTCTCTTTTTCTTGCTTTCTTTCTCACTTTCTTTCTCGCTTTCTCTCTTTTTCCATTGATGGGCTATATAAAGTAATTCACAGTTACACTTTTTAAAAGTATAGCTTTTTGCTCAGAGAGAAGCTATTTAATTAGGCGATTGTGACCTGGTTCTCAGCTGCTGTAAATCAGCAGCAATGATTTATACCAGCTGAACATATGAATTCTGCTGGTTTGTAGCAGGTTTTAGAGGGCCTCCCTTGTAAAGTGCATTGGTCTGTGTATTATACTAGCTACAAGAACATTTTGTAAAAACACAGTTGTGTTTTATGCCATCTTTTTTTCATATCCTTTATATTCCCACACTGGTTGCATGATTAAACAAGAGGAAAGATGGACTTGTCATTGCAGAACAGACCAGGAGCTGGGTGATAATGGTCTAAGCTCCCTCTTACATCACGGGCAAGTCACTTGAAGCTGAGGTGCTGAATATCCCGTACGAGGTACTGACAGCTTGCAAGCCCCGCTGGAGCCCACAGTGCTTTACAGGGATCTAAGGGGCCTCCAGAGGCATCTGGAGCTGTGATGGATGGAGCCCACAGGTTGGATACTCAGGAGGGAAGGAGGTGGAAATAGGTGTCCACCCTCCATGGGGAAGGATGAGAGGGACAGTGCAGTACGAAGGCAAATAGGAAGCGGCATTTGGGTTTTTTTGGAAATGTATTTCATTTTCTCAGAAAGACTGACGGATCTGTTCCTGGGGCAAATGAATTCAAGGAGTGACAATCGATATGTGGACCTCTGATTAGGGGCATCTGAGAACCTAGTGAACATCTTCTGCTCCTCTCACAGGGTTAGCTAGGCCTGACAGAGGGTTAGGAAAGGAACAAACACTTGGGAGTGGTAATGTCCTAAATATCTTAGCAAACCAGAGTTTGTCTATATCAGAGCTGAGAGCTGTAGGAGAGGTGGCAAGTTCTGGTAAGCTGGAGGGATTGCAGTTTGGACCCTGATTTGCTAAAGATATAAGACTTTTGTGACATTCTTCTTCTGCCTTCATGAATGTCTGTATGTCCATCCTGCACCCTTTCAGATGCCTTCTGCTCTCAGTGGCCAGTTCCAGCAAACTTTGGCAGGGGGTTGAGGTTTCGAGAGCATCAAAGTTGGACAATATCCCATCTGCCTAGATATGCTAGCTCTGTCGTTGAGCTAGTTCATCCTGGACTCCCTCTATAAGCTGTGATTAGAAATTGGCATCAGGGACATGTTTCATCCTTGTGTAAAATAGCCCAGAACTTCTCTGATTAAGGCAGCACACTGCGAGGGTAGTTCAGCATTAATCTACTAAATGATCAATTATACTTGGGATACTTAGAAGAAAAATCGAAGTAACTACACTCCTTGTAGAGCTAGGTAAATAAATTTAGTGATAATAATCCCAAACTCTTGGAGCTGAGTTCCTGTCTCTATTCTGGCTAAATTGCCTTTGAAACATGATAAATCTATGGGCATAATAAGTCAAAGAAAGGCATTTCTCTATGAAACACCAATTCATTTTCCTGCTCTCCTTTGTGCTCTGTTATAACCAGGATTTCATAAGAGTGTGCTTGAAAGTGGAAAGCCATATTACCCTTTAAATATGGTTCAGCTATGGCTGAACTTTCTGTTTGGATTTTGACCAAGCTGCTGGGCTTAAATCCCAGCTCTGGAGCTACCAGATGGACCACATTATTCTCACTTGCAGAAACCCCATCAGACAAACTGTTTCGACCAGAACAGGTCTGCTGTTCGTGGAAGGTGCGAGGTACTAATGGGACATTGTGTTCCTGCCATGGGTGCCATGCTCCTTCTGGTACCCATCCCAGCTTGCATCATACTTTTTTTTTCAAAATTCCCTGGATCAGAGGAATGGGGAAAGGTCTAGTGGAGACACAGCCCTGCGAGCAGATGGGGCAAGCCCAGATGGACATGCCTAAATGAGGACCACTGGCATCTCAGCATCACAGCAGCCTGAAGTGCTTCACAGGGGAATGTCTCAGCCCAGCCAACAGGCACTGCCAAAGAGAGAGACGTGTTGGAAATCACACTTCTTTCTTGGACTCAAGCGCCTGTGTACAGCCCCGAGATACCTGCATCTTTGGCTGCATTTGACTAGCAAATAAACCAGGCTGGAGCCTGTTCGCTGGCTGCCCACGGCGAGTGGCACAGCAGAACTTGCAACCGGATGGTTTTTATCGCCCAAACAGATGACTTCACCCCTACTGAGTTTTTTCAACGATCCTTGCCCTTTGCTAGGATGACCATGCCTGGATGTTGTCTGCACTCACTAGCTGGTGTGGGCCTCAGACACGATGGGGAGTAAGCTAAGATTTAAGCAGTCTGGATGATCATGGAACAGAGCTGGAGCCATTGCTCTGGCTCTAGCTGGCTCTTTAATACAGACATAGCCTTAGAAGCTTAAAGCATTTTGTAACCCTTTGGTTTCCCTTTCCTGAACTCGTACGTCCTCCCGTTGATTTCCTGCCACCTTTTCATATCCTAGCAGAGAGTCCTGCAGTTTGCTTCTCTGATGGCTGAAGAGCTACCTACCTTATTTGTTGTGAACCTGGCTCCCAATAGCTTCATTTGGTGTCCCCCTTCTACAAGAGAAGGTTCTTGTACTGAAAGAGACCCCTCTTCATCCCTCCAGGATGTCCTTCCAAGACATCCTCTCATTTTCATGTGGCTATCACCCTCATAATCCTCAAGGATGCATAACAGAGGCATGAGAGGGATATCCTGCTATAGCTATAGCTGGTAGTCAAGCAACACACAGGTTGCAGACCTCTCTTTTTATCCCTCCTCAGAAATGAGCCCTTGCAACTTTTTGATTGCGAGAAGCAGGAATCACCGTGATGTCCATCCAGGCTTCCCACACTGGGGATAGCCAGGTCACATTTGCTTATTTTTCTTGTCCCAGTGCCTCCCAGGAGTTTTCATACCCAAAGGAGAGAGCTCAGACAGGGCTCCTGGGCCACAACATGGTGATGGGCCAGGAGAAAGAGAAACACCAATCTCTCAGCCACAAGATATGGACCACATCATCCTCACCAGTGATACCAAGCCAGGTTTTGATTTAGTTATTTACCTTCTTGCTTAATAAATTGGAGGCTGAGGAAGGAGGCTGAGAAAGAAGTGGTGGGTCTTCTACAGGTTCTCCTCAGCTACTGCTTTTTCTCCGTAGCCCTTTGCAGACAGGCAGAGAGGATGGAGGTGCTGGCAAGCCCTGACTCCCTGTGGCAGGCTAGGAACAATGATCGGCAGTCTGCCTGCATGTAGGTGAGATGTAATTGGAAAGGTTGCCCAGCCAAATGTTCTTCTGGAGTAAAACAAGCATGTATCACCCTGGGGGTACTAACAAAAACCCCTTCCTTCCATATCTCCCAATGGGACAGGAGAATAGGACAGCTAACCTGGAAGGACTAGCAACAAACTGCTGTTTTCCCCATCTCTCAGATTTGGCAGGAAACCTCTGTACCTCTATTATACTTGTTCCCCCTTTATGAGATCCCTTCATACGCTGCTCAGAGGTGCACACAATGAGGACCAGAGATTGATCCCAAAATGCTTCAGGAATGGGTAACTTCCCTGTCTCCTCAGCACAGCTAACTTGGGGCACTGGGGGTTCAAGAACAAACTCCTGAGAGGTTCATTGCGTGGGATTCCCCTGGGCCACAGAGATCTGTGCCTCAGCTGGAGATCTTAGCACCATCCCTGAGACCGTGGAGACATGTTTAGGTATCCTGAGGTGCGATCTGCAGGGGACGCGGAGGCCACCCAGTCTTGAGAAGCTGGGCAGGGAGCTGGGGAACCAGCCCACACGACCTTCATGGCACAACCAAACCTCACCAGCAGCCTCCATTCCTGGTACATGGATAGGAGGGTGAGGAGCTAAGCTCCACAAGCATCTGGGGAAATGAAAAACCAGCTGGCTTTTCTGGCTTCATGTCAAGATGGAAAACAGATGGGATCCTTGTACTGTGGCTTTCTTCCTCCCTGGCAAGCAGATGTTGTAACCTTTTCTAGAGCAGGCTGGAGAAACGTGCCCTCTTCTCCAAGAGCTGGCCAAGCTCCCCACCAGGAGAAGGGAGATTAAGAGATACAGACCTTTTCTTGGCCCAGCTCACAGCCTGCAGCCTGACTGGCCTGCAAAGAGGGTGCAAAAGAGTGTGTATGGGGGCACTGACACCCACTTCATCATTGCTTCGCATCCGTGGGAAAGGATCTGCAAAGAGAATCAGGAGTGTTGGTTGGCTCAAGGTGGAGTTCCTTACACAGCCTGGGGGGGGGGGGTTAAGCATATGTAGTCAATTGTGACCTGGTTGTAGAAACGAGTTGGAAGTCTGGGTCCTTTGCGTGTACGAAAAGGCAAGTAGTAGGTTTAAGGGTGGGCTGGAAGGCAGAGGGTTGGGAACCATGGAGAAAAGAAAGTGCAACAATCAAGGAAAAGAAGGGAATGAAGTCACTGATTGCTTCTCAAGGCTGTATTTTAAAATGTCACCTGATTGGTTTTCAAGCCAGAAAGGTTTCAGGTCCAGTGGGTTTCCAGTAATGATGGTAAAATAAGGAGGAGCATTGAAAGGAATTTGTAAACTTTGTATTTCTTTCCCATTTTTTTTAAAGTTTCATGAAAAGGACTTTTGTCCTTCCTGGCTTGAAATCAAACTTGGGAGTAAAAACCTGTCTAAGTTCACCAAAAGAAAAGACTTTTTCTCAGTAAGATTTCCAATACTTCGATTTGTAACATTGGAGGCTTCTTTTTTGTTTTTTAGGAAGAAACATTTCTCTGCACCTATGTTTTGCAAAATTTCATGTTGTACTCACTCACCTGTGTGGAAACAGCCTTTTTGTAGGCAAAGTCCCCAGATCCACAGGTTTCCAGCCCCAGGAGACATTTACAAGGAAAATATAATGCTGCCACCTTGATCATTTGAAGATAGCCTTGCAAAGTGCATAGCCGTCTTCCAATTGATCTGTGCTCCATCAGCTGGAGCAGTGCAACCACAGGCCAAGGGCTCTTCTGGGTCTGCTCTTCTCTGGCCACAGCTGGTGTCAGAGCAAGCCACAAGATGTGCAGGAGTGAGATTCTGGAGCCATATCATTATATCAGACCACGGGCAATTCACTGCAGCCTTTACACCACACCACAGAGCGGAGACAACTAGAAAACAAGAGGATGGGTTAGTAGGCATCTCAGCTCATAAATAAGTAGGGAGCACCCAGTCCCTACTAGCACTGCAACAAACACCAGGACTGTGTCTTGACTTAAACCACTTGTTAAATAAGTCGTAGTCAAGCCTGGGGTTTCTACAAAGGTTTCTTTTCAAGAGAAGGAAATACGACTTCATCATGCTAGCAAGTATCAGAGAAGGAATCATGCACCATGGTCGCAGGTCCATTCAGGAATCCAAAATGTGCAGAGCCAGTCGGGGACAGGATCACTGGAATAGGGAAAATTGCAAAACTCTAGCCTGGCAGCTTGATCCAACATTAGTCCCAGAGACTCACCTGCAAATCGAGCTGAGCACCACCAGCTTGTGCAGACCCCAAAACAGAGGGAGTCAGCTCTTATGTGCTTAGTGTGGAATGGCTTGCAAGGGATTTGGTGAATCCAGCTTAATTTCCATGTGTCTTCTGATGAAATCTGTATTGAAGTCATTATGATAGCGCGGGCTTTTCCAGATGTGACAGTAAATGTCTGCAGGCACACTTTTTAACAGTCTGCAGGGTTAGGAAGACATTTTATGATCTAGGTGGACGAGGCTGTTTAATGTCTGAGCAAAAAAAAATTAATGGCAAAGAGCTGCCTAACAAGCCTTTTTCTGAGTGATTGCTAGCCAGGCTAATGTGTATTTGGTCATAAACCAGCTGGGACATTTGGGATGTATTAGCCAACTTTTACATAACATATGCAGGAAGATGCTGAGAAGATATAAGTGGTTTGTTACGATGTTGTACAAAACTATTGAGTTTCGTGGTACAAAATTCGAGTTTCTTCAACAAGGTGACCCTTGTCACTGGTGTGGACATGGTTCACATGAAAGGCATAGATCTTTGGTGTGACATTTTCTTAAGATCTTTCATCTGTATTTCTCTTTTTTCCCCCTATCTGCAAGATAAGGTTTTTACTTTCCTATCAGCTTGAGGATCATTCAGATATGACAGTAATGAGAGACAGACACTTACCTCCAAGAAAGTGGGCCCCCTTCATTTTAGTGGCGGGAGACCAGTGACTTTTTTCTCATCGTTTGGGAAGTGCTGAGTCTGCTACTCCCATGTGAAATTACACTTTTTAATAATAGCCATGTTTAGTAATGGTGTTGCCTGTGTGGTATGGCCTATGCAAAGGGCAACCAGAAGACGTGGTGGCCTTCTTTTCCGGAGTGTCCTTGTACTTGAAGGTGCTGCTGCTGTTGTATTTGACGAAGGACAGCTAGACAACCATCTAATTTGAGGTTGTATTATAAAATACAATCTGAAGTCCTCAGCAGTCCGCATAAGAAGGTCCTTTCTGCTTCTAAGCCATAGAAGAGCTGGTTTAAAGATCCCTGAAATCATTCCTGAGATCTCAGGGAATATCTTTACTGCTAAGTAAGAGAGGTCCAGCGTGCAAGCTCAGGTCTTGGAGCACCAGTTGACCACGCTGCTTTGCCATTAGCTCACTCCCAAACCCCACTCTCAGGCAGAGGAGAGCTGAGGTGTTTGAACACAAGCCATGCTGTGACACTTGGCCTCAGGGCCAGTAAACCAGCCCCGGCCGGCTTTATTTAGTAGAGTAGGTGTTGCTGATGAGACTGCACTGCTTTTGGCTCCCTCTGCCCTGCGCAGTCCTTCAATACTGTCCCGGCAGGCTTTGCACCTTCAAACACCCCCACAAGTCTTTATGCCACATCTCAGAGCTCGTAACACCTACCCTCAGTTTCTTACTATAAAAACATTACTCTGGCAGGCTGCAGCACAGCCCACTTAATATTTCAGACACTTTGAACTGAACCCCCCCATCCCTCCTCCAATAATTACTATGAACTAGGGCCATGGGGCATCACACAGGACCCAGAGGAGGCTGAAGGCCGAATGCCACGTGCTGTGGACCAGGCAGTCTGCTGGCAACCCCAAGCTGTGTGCGGCGATACAAACCAGGCTGCACGACTGGACTTCAAGGCTAGATGGGAGCACAACCCTCTTTGCTTTAGCACTACAGAGGAAATCGTTGTGGATTTAGAGGAAACATGCCCTTAGAAAGCAAGAAAGACTTTTGCCAGTGCAGACATTGGAAATGGTTTGTGAGATATACATACATCTGACTGACTTACCAGCTCACCTTCGTGTGACAAAAATTGTTGCGCAGGGAAATCTTCCTTTGGTAAGACACATGGCAACACTCAAAACTCAACAAGTCTCCATAAATACCCCTGGTTAAGTCCACAGCACAACAGAGGAGTTTAATAGGGTTATCAAATGCAAGGTCATCCATGGCAGCCAAATATGAGGTCATTCACATCAACTCAACTTACCATGCAGAAGTGTCCAACTTCTGCTTGCCTTGCACAGAGAATACGCACTGGGATAGTTACTGCGTCTCAGCCAACATGTGGCAACGCGTTCGGCTGCCGTAACTGGGGTGTGTGTTTGAGCCCCGGCATCCAGCTGTTCACAGACGATGGGTTGCGTCTCCACAAAGGGGCGACAGATGTGGACTGCTCTTTGAGAAAGAAAACCCAGCTTGTCTTTAATCCAGAATCCATGGGTTTGACATTCCAGGCATATCTTGACATTGCTGTAGATATTACAGCAAGCCTCTAGGTCCCCACGCAGCATGAGCATGGATATGTTGTTATATAGGCAAAAGGATCTTGGGCCAAAATGCTTGTTGTCTAAATCTGTTTGATAGCCTGGATGTGGTCTAAAGGAATATGAGTGACTTGACCGTGTAGGAAGAGGTATGTAGGTGCCTCAGGCAATGACTTAATATAAAATCATGGACACACTTTGCGCTCTGTTTGCTCAATGACTGAAAGGCCACTACTGAAAAAGTCATCCTGCCTTTGGCTTGAGGAATTTGCATCTCTTAAAACAACGGCCTTGCTGTTGGCCTGGAAGAGCCAGCCTGTGGAGGTGTGAAGGCCAACAATTCATCTCCCAGTCAGTCAACCTCATGAGCCTTTTCCTTCATCCCTGAGAGTACAAGGACACCGCTGTCCCATTTCTGTAGGTGTTGGGAGAAGATTTCTCAAACCTCACATCTGGCCCGCCTCAAAGGACATAGCTGTCCTCATATTTTACCTTCAGACATCATTGCATGAAATTGCTCTGGAGATCCCAGGTGAGGTAAGACAAATGAGGCAGGCTTGCCAGCTGCAAGGATGGAAGTGGCGTACCTTGGTCAAACAATTTGAGAGGCTTGATAGGTCTTCAGAGATAACATGGAAGGGAAACTGTCTCTCTTTCAGTGAGCCTGAAAGAAGAGACAGCTCCTTCAGTACCCACCTCTCTGCTGACAAGGACATCCCAGGGGGAAACTGTGGTTTTTATAAGATGGACACGTCTACTTACTGACTCCAGGCAGTGAGCAGATGGCAGTTTTTTACCACTATCAAACCAGGCTGGATTTGAACTAGCATCCAAGCTATATCCCAGCAGGCTTACAAGCCCCTGAATGTCTCCCTTCTGTACAGCATTCAAGTCTCAGAGGGCATGGGTGTTATTGCTATAACAAGCACTGATGTTAGCTCTCTGTCTGCCAGGTATGTTGCACTTTAGAAATGCCACACGTATTCCCAGCCTTTAGGAATTTCCCCAAATCCTACCCATTCAAAACAGACCCCCCAGCTGCTTCCCCTGCAAAAATCCAGCTGCATCTTCTATTGTGCCTTTACAGTGATTATCAGAAGATTTTCCTCCAGTTTAGCAGAGCTGCAGCTTATACAATCTTGACCCCTGTAGCATGAAGAGAAAGAAGAAAATAACAGGGCACAATGTCTCCTTTAGCTATTATTCCACCAGGGCCAGCCAAGCTACTGAAAGGGAAATCCCTGCACAAATTAAGGAAATTCAGATATTTCTTTCATTCTAAGAGGCATTCCCGACAGATCCAGGGCTTGTTTCCAAAGACATGGCTGCATTCCAGCACCAGAGAAACTTTACTATGCAAATATTGACCAGTGTTGAAGGAAACAGCAATAAAAAACTGTCAAAGGTGACAAAAGCTATTGCACTTGGGCTGTAACATCCAAAGCCAAATTTTGGGAGCATTGTTTCACTGGTGAGATGTCTTTTGCAAGTAGAGGGTAGCCGTGGATGGTCTGTGCTGCTTCTTTTTTTTTCTTTTCTTCTTACTTCATTTTAGTTCGGGAAATTTTAGTCCTGGAAACGATGACGGAAACACTAGCAAATGCACAGAATTCTGTTATTGTCCAGGACTTCAGTCGCGCAACGATCCAAACAATGATCCAACACGTAGACCAAAACTAATAAAGACCTACCTGGCAGGAACATGAAGAGGAACGTTATGCATTATGGACCGGCCCCAGGAATGAGAACGCTGGTGGAAGAATATTGGAAAAAGATGGGAACTCCACCTCCAGTGAAGCTGATGGAAAAGTCCAAAGGAGGCCCAGGAACGATGGGGCAGGAACTCAGTAATGATATACAAGTTGTAAGGTTTGAGGCAAAAGTCAGGGGTCACACAGATGAAGGTTTAAGTTACACATTGGCGAGGGAGAGCCAAGAAGTCTAAATATTTGCAGCTTATGTGCAGGGGGGCTGGAGAAGACACGAGGATACAGCACAACCCCGCAGGCTGTGTAGGTGTGAGTTGGGGCAAGATCTTGCCCTTAAAATGACTTCATCTGCCTCCACAGCAGAACTGAATTAAATCTTCACAAGCCGGGGAGAGACACTTTAAAGTTGTCTCTACGTGGAACCTTGTCCTTACAAAAGTAATGATAAAAGAATGACTACATTAGACCATATATACACAGATAGTGTCCTACCCAGCTGTAGTTAGAAACAAATGTTTGAAAAAGTGTTTTAAAAAGCAAGTAATGACTCCTTCTTCCTTTGCAATACCCTCCGAGCTTCTGACATGTGTGAGTCGGGTACAGTTTTATTGTATTCAAATGCAAATATACCAGACCCACATTTCATCCTCAGGAACTCCTGCTGAAAAAAATAAGGGCTGCTTTGACTGATATTCTCTTTTCTGCTTATCTCCTTCTGTTAGACATGCCAGCCCCAAGCCGTGCTCACCCCAGCAGTATATAGGCACTTCCCACTGGCTCTGTAGGAGATCTTCATTTATTCAAAAAAGACCTCTTCCTTTTCCCTTCAAGCTCCCCTCATCTTATATATTATCAGCAGCATGGACAGTGTGAAACATAGAGTTTATACCCCATCCCTGAGCTGGCATATGAATCAGAAGCAAAGGATGGGCATTGCTTCTAAACGTTGGCATCTAGACAAAAATTGTTGTCCACGTTCCCTCAATACCTCATCTTCAATATCTGACCATGGTGAATGAACTGTCCTCTTGCACTGCCCATCTCCTTCCACTGACTATAGAGACAGTGTAGTTGGTGCTGCACCAGATGCTAATTTGTCATGACAATTAGCAAATCTGTCCAAAAGTTGACAGAGGGCGTGAGCTTTCCATGACCCCCCTACTCCCTGTGTGTGCATGGGATCAAATGCTTGTTCAACCATGTGATGCCACCTTGATCTACACATGATATTGCTCTTTGGGTTTGACATCTGGGAGTAGTTTCAGTGCAAAATGTTAATTGGGACCTTTGGGAATGTCACAGGTCCTTCAAAAGCAGGCTGGTGTTCATGGAGTCTGGCTGAGACTCATAAAACCTGTGTCGTGGTTTAACCCCAGTTGGCAACTCAGCCCCACTCAGACACTCACTCACTGCCCCCAAGTGGGATGGGGGAGAGAATCAGGAGGGTAAAAGTGAGAAAACTCATGGATTGAGATAAAGACAGTTTAATAGATAAAGCAAAAGGTGTGCGCACAAGCCAAGCAAAACAAGGAATTCATTCACCGTTTCCCATCGGCAGGCAGGTGTTCAGCCATCTCCAGGAAAGCAGGGCTCCATCACGCGTAACGGTGACTTGGGAAGACAAACGCCATCACTCCGAACGTCATAGAATCATGGAATGGTTTGGGTTGGAAGGGACTTTTAAAGGCCATCTAATCCAACCCCCCTGCAATGAGCAGAGACATCTTCAATGAGATCAGGTTGCTCAGAGCCCCGTCCAACCTGACCTGGAATGTTTCCAGGGACGGGGCATCTACCACCTCTCTGGGCAACCTGTGCCAGTGTTTCACCACCCTCAGCGTAAAAAAATTCTTCCTTATATCTAGTCTAAACCTACCCTCTTTTAGTTTAAAACCATTCCCCCTTGTCCTATCGCTACAGGCCCTGTTAAAAAGTTTGTCCCCACCTTTCCTGTAGGCCCCCTTTAAGTACTGAAAGGCCGCAATAAGGTCTCCCCGGAACCTTCTCTTCTCCAGGCTGAACAACCCCAACTCTCTCAGCCTTTCCTCATAGCAGAGCTGTTCCAGCCCTCTGATCATTTTTGTGGCCCTCCTACATCCCCCGCTTCCTTCTTCCCCCAGCTTTATATGCTAAGCATGACGTCATATGGTATGGGATATCCCATTGGTCAGTTGGGGTCAGCTGTCCTGGCTGTGTTCCCTCCTAACTCCTTGTGCCCCCCCAGCCTCCTTGCTGCTGGGGTGGGGTGAGGAGCAGAAAAGGCCTTGACTCTGTGTCAGCAATGCTCAGCACTGCTCAGCAGTAACGAAAACATCCCTGTGTTATCAACACTGTTCCCAGCACAAATCCAAACCACAGCCCCATACTGGCTACTGTGAAGAAAATTAACTCATAACCAGCACGACGTGGCACCATATATGCTGTCCCTGCCCAAAAGCCCTAACAAGGTGCGAACCAGGGATTTACCCCTGGAAAACCCTGCTCTAAGGCTGTGCTGCTGCTATCTGTTCTCTTTGCTTCCTAAAGAAAGTGTTGCTCCGTCTGACCCTGCTGGTCACTGTGTCTTTGCACAAGTGAGATCTGTTACTTGCAGCACTGATTACCTCGTGGTTCAGGAAAATGAGGTGAAAAGGTCTAACACTGAGTCTCTGCAAGTGCAGTGAAAGAAAATAGAGGCTGGTGCTTCTTTTGCAACTTTCAATGTTTCTCAGTGCTGCACCTTCAGAGCTGGCGAGGGGAGACAGCAAGCCAGCCCATCTCCCCACAGCGCTCTCTCCCCTTCCCCATCTTGTTTATTTAGGTGCAGGAGGCTGATCTGGCTCTGAGGAGGACTCTGTCTAACCTGACGTGGTCTCAGCAGAAACAGAGACGGGCAAAATATTTTACTTTACATTTGATGGGAGGCAGGCACTGAACAAAACCCACCAGATGACACCTTCTCCAAATGGTCTGCAATGAAGGGGGCCCCCAAATCTGCAAGCATATCCCTAGGAAGATGGGATTTAGAGGGGAAAAGGTAGAGGCATAGGGGTTGCTTCTTCCTACGTACCAGGCGCAAAGTGGTCCAGGGAGCTTTAACAGTAAGAATAACACACACACACACACACACACACACACACACACAAAGATGCAGAGGAGTCTAGACTTGTTAAAGCCTTTTCCTTGCTGGCTGTGTCTGGCAGAGCCTGAGTTTTAAAATACCAATGCCTTTTCTTGTCACTCTCAGCTTTAATTTATTATTTTTTTAAATCAATAAATATCTCTCCACTCTTCCATCTGGAGGATTCCTCCTTCATCCCACCACTGCCAAGCTGATCAGAGCCACCTATGCAATGCCATTTGATCCAGAACATATTTCAATCTTGGCCCGTTCTCAGCCTCATAAATTCCTGACATGATTCGGGAGGCGTTTCTGTTGGAAATAGCTCTCCGCTCCGCTGTCGTATTTATAGAGATTGCTGCTGCCTCTGATCTGATGCCAAACATTAGGAATAATTGCAGCAGGAAGCAGGACAGAACTCGACATATTGTTTGTCTGGATTGTTTTAATTTCAAGATTGTGGAAGTACCCCCACTTACTGATGTTAGGAGCAAAAAAAAAAAAAAAAAAAAGTAAAGAAAAGAAAAGCATTGTTCAGGAATTTTCTATTTTAATTTTTTTCTTTTTATTGCTTTTGTGAGAGGCAAAGAGGGAATCATTACACTTGCTGCTGAGGACAGGGAGGTGAATTAGATGTTGGTGACTTATTAATTCAGGAATCCTGTCCCTGCAGATTAGACCAGAGGTTCCCACTTCTTTATTTTCTGCTTGTTGAAACAAAGCCAGAAAATGCACATGGCTCTGCGTACGCATATGTATGTCTATGTGTGCATGACGGGAGGGAGGGGGGTACAGAGCTGTAGGTGGGCCCCCAGAAACATCAGCCACACAGCCGCGCCGGTCCGGGCTGAAGCTGCACATGGACAAGGTGCTAACGCTGGCAGTTTGGAAGCAGCCACACATCCAGCCAAGGCGATGGCCCGTACTCAAGGCGTGAAGTCCTTGGCCATGTGGCTCAGAGCTGAGAAGGAAAACTGCAGGACGTGGATGCCAGGAGCTTTCAGACACGCCGCGTCTGAACTGGGGTAGCCGTGTTTGGAAGTGAGAGACACATGCACACGCTGGGAGCCTGAGCCCGTTGAAGTCGACGGAAAAACATTTTTCACTTCAGTAGGCTTTGGATGACACTCGAGGTGCAGCTGAGAGGGAGGATGGGGAAAAGGACGGAGCAAAGTCTCACCAGTGCAGGGATGCCAGGCAGTCTATGAGGTGGAACCATGGGGCTCCTGGTGCTCAGGTAGCATCACTCTGATACAACAGGGATTTAGCCTTGCCGGAATCTTACCACCTTCAGCAGAGAGTACTTAAAGACTTGCTTAAGTACCCCTTTTTTTGGTAAAACGCTCAGAGTCATTCTTAGGTATGTATTGAAATACGTTCCTGAGTAAGGATCCTGAGCTGGAGCTATTGCCTCTTGAAAAAGAAACCTGACTGTGATTTCATTGCTGGGTAATAGCTTTGGGAAAAGAAGAGATGTCTTCTGCCAAATCCTGGGCCGTGTTGATTCAAGCCTACCCCTTTTGCTGGTTAACCGAGAGCTCTCTTAATTGAGCATAGATATGGAGGAAGAACTGCCGTAAATTCGGAGGAGAAAACCGTCCATGCTTCCAACAAGAGCTACAATCATATTAGCTTAACACAAGGGAATAATAAAGGGCTCTACTCAAAGAAAAAAATAGCAGGAGCCAACAGCTGGGAGCTGAAGCCAAAAAAACGTTGGTTACAAGCAAGTGAACCTTGTAAATTGAAGGGGGAGGTTGACAGCCCGGGGCAATCTATGAAGGAATGGTTAAAGGGTTGGCCAATCGTTAGGGTGCCTTCAGGAAAAGATACTTTAAACAAATCCAGGTCACTGGGCTCAGTCCAGTTTCGAGGTGAAAGCGTCTATTCCGTGCTACACAGGAGATCAAATTAGGGGTTCGATGGTTTCTGCCACCCTTACCATCTCTGAATAAAGAAATGCCAGGAAGCACTCGTGCTCTTCTTAAGCTGATAGAGAAAATGGAAATGAAGAGATCTCAAACTGCTTCTTGGATTGTCAGTGATATTGGGCATTTGCAATTTTACCCAGCAACCTGTGAAGTAGTTCAGACACAGTTTTGAAAAATATTGCAGCGGTAGAAAAGAAGTGAGGAACAAACTGCGCTCTGTGTCTGGCTTGATGGGGGCAGAAAGCAACCGCCCTGTCTGGCTCCATTTCCCCTGGAAATTTGCTTATTCATAAATAAAAAACACCGTCATTATCTGAGATGAGGGAAGGAGCCTGTGTCACAGAAGAGAGGGTGTCATCACTCAGCTGTGTTATTGCTTTGGTGTCCTCCATTACATTTCTAACAGCAGCACCCGTTGCCTCAGATATTGAGTCTGCTGCCTCAACAAAAAATGCCAGCAGCTGAAAGAGGATGGAAAATAAATGTCTTTTAAGGTCCTGGAACAAAATGATGGCAGAACCGAAATAGGTCTTGCTGTAGTCAGGCTCTATCATTCTTTCCTGAGCTCCTGCATCTTCTCAGACGTAGGACAGAGAGGCTAATCCAGCCTTTCCTACATTATTATATGGGGGGAAACTCAGACATGCAGTAAGAAGTGCAGATGAAAGGGTGGAAAAAGGATGGATTAATTCTGTTTCTCATCCAGGGACTTCAGGCAGCAATAGCTATAAAAGAAAGCTATAGCAAAAAGGGGAATTAAGCAATTCTTTTGAGTTTAACCATGTCTCTGTTATTCCAGTAGCACCTTCCCATGGAGCTGACCACCTCAACCCATAACTGGGGCTGGCAGTTTCGTTACCCTGGAGTCTTCACCACAGTTAAGTCACAATAACCTCCCTCCGGGAAAAGAAGTAGCCCTGAAAAAATTATCAAGCTCAGCATTGCCTTGAATCTTTTAAGTGACCCCTGATGTGCTTCAGTCTCCCTCAGAATCTGATGCTAGTAAAAAATATTCCTTTTATTTGAAAAAAAATTAAGGATAATAGAAAGAGGGAGAACATAAAATAGACAGAGGGGAAGACTGGGATGGATGCCAGAAGATCTGATGCTAATCAGCTCCAGATAATGTCCAAGTCCAACATTGCCTTCCCTGGGGACGGTACCCAGGACACGGTGCCAGGAGGATGTCAGTGCTGAGACTCCAGCACCACCGGGGAAAGGGAATCTGCAAATATTTAGTCTGCCAGAAACGCTATTCCAATTAGTGGATGTCAGATCAAGGCCTGAATGATTCCGAAACATATAAGGGTTTGGACAGGGCTTACTCAAGTCACACAAGGGTTGTCACTTACTTAAAACTATTTAGTATCTGATAAGCTTGTGCATCTCCAGGCACTTAAACCAGAAACTGCTTAATTTACACTGTCAGTCGTGGGATGGATCCCATTTAGCATGGATTCCTGCGTCCCCAGAAAGCTGAGCCTGGGCTGATTTCATTCCTTCTTATCCCCTGGAAATTTGCTTATTCATAAATAAAAAACACTGTCATTATCTGAGATGAGGGAAGGAGCCTCTGTCACAGAAGAGAGGGTGTCATCACTCAGCTGTGTTATTGCTAGCTTCAGTCTGACCGTTGGTCCTAATACGGTTGTGGTTAATGCTTACACCAACGGTCACGGACAAGTGAGGACTTTTTTGGAAATGAAGGGAGAGGGACCACAGTGAACATTCAAGTGAAGAGAGTCATGTCAGCAGACGCGGCAACGCCGGCATCGCACTGGTTGTGGGCTGGGTGCTGTTATCACCCACCTTCATTTTTCCACACTGCAGCTATTTTTTTTCGTCAAATAAGGGAATGAAAATCTTCAGGTCAAGACAGCGAACAACAAAGAGACTGAGAGCAACTGACAGGGTGGAATTTAAGGTTCAGCCTTAAGTGCAGACACTAATTTAATCCACCCCTGTCCCAGCTCCAAAGACAGTCAGGATGTCCTCAGCCTGGTGGTGCCTGGCCATCCCCTCCCAGAAAGGCACCAACACCCCCAGAGCAAGTCCAGGTTTCTCTGACGAAAGGACTAGGCTCCTTCTCCGATTTGGGTAGTGACTGAGAGTGCAGAAGATGCATTTTCATCTCCCCCCGAGCCCTCCTGTGCAGCCGGGTTGGTCACTAGCACCCATATACACTTCTCCCAACTCTTGCTGTCTCTGAGCTCAACCTCTGGCCAATGCTGACCATCCAGGCTACACCTGAATGGGTAAGGAAAGCAGGCCAGGTTTGATCTCAGATTGTGACTTACATCCACATAGTTAAAATCCCCTTTTTCTGCCCCAAAACTGTCCATGGTGAATGGTCTCTGGCCAGTGCTCGGGCAGTGTTGCCAAAACCATCCTAGGAGTATGCTAATGCTCAGCCAGCCTCTACAGGTGAGTCCATGCACTGGGTCTGTTGACTGTGTAGATCCCAAAAGCTTCTAGAGACAGAGGAGAGAGGCAGGCACCCTCTCTCCATCCCAATAGGATGGGACCCGTCCCATCCTATTGCAGAAGATGAAGGCTGGTGGGATGAACGAAGCTTTGGATGTGCCCCAAGCTGTTACAGGCTCCTACTCTGGATCCTTCAGATGGCTAACCTTAGGTGAGATGAACACCTTCCACCCTTACCCGGTGCCTTAGGTCCTTCATCTGGAGGGATAAGGGATAACAAGACATGAGGGAGAGCAACTTTGCCAGTCCTCACAGACATGCAAATTTTGCACTGTAAAAACAGTGGGCACTAGAGCCGTGTTCCTGAGAACTTTTGTGATCCTACCTCTGCAGATATTGAATGCTTTGTGACATCAGCCCTTGCTTTTACTTTTATTGTCCCAGAAGGGGAACTGAGATGAAGTGTTTTGGCCAAGGTCACCCTTGAAGTGAGTGGCAGGGTGGGATGCTGAGCCTGGGTCTCTGAAATACTAGGCTGGTGCTCACACCATCCTAGATGCAGAAGAAGAGCACTGGGGAGATGGAAGCAACCCTCTTTCTGTTAGTGATGCTCTGCCCAGACTACGGACAAGCGCAGTGAAGTGCAGTGTCTGCTGAGCTTGCTTTCCAGTGACTGCATTTCAGGCTACGGATTTTAAAATAAAAGTTTTAAAGAGGCTTATAGAAAATGCCTGCTATGAAACAGGCTTTTTATATCTGAGATTGGAATAAAACCCTCCAAAGGTGACAGGAGAAACTGTTCAAACAGGACCAAAGCAGGGTGTAGCTCCAGGACCAGACCTGGCTGTACATATCTCCAGGGTATGGCTCCATAGGCAACAATGCAACTTCCCTGCTTTATATCAGCTGGGATTATGGTTCAACTACAGACCTCTGCAGGTGGCCACAGCCAACTTCTCCCGTCTAAGAGCTCCCTAGAGGTATTGTCTTAAACATCAAGGGGGCAAAAATGGACCACAAAGGAGTAACTTCATTTCTGCCTGTGCCTGTGTGGTGTGTAAGTCAAAGTTAGGTGTATGTCCATTTCTCATGTACTCATGGGTCCTTTTAGAGTGACCCTCTGGCTTTGGAAAGCATGAAATTTATATGCTGGAGCCCACCAGTTGTAGAAAAAAAAGAACTCAATGGATCCTTTGTGCCAGATGATATTTCAAAATATTGCATTCAATAGAACTGCCCAAAATAAGCGTTGAAATGTTATACATGGTTGCTCTTCTGAGATGATTTGGGGACTCCTCGACACACAGGGCTGGCAGGGACAGTCCCTTCTACCCGGCAAGCACAAGGAAAAGCATCACAGGAAACTTTGCTATACAGAGTCCAGCTAGACAAAACCGACAAGGGAGGGAGGACAGCTGAGGGACTCAGTTTTACCCAAAATCAGTGAATGAGCAGCAGGTAGGAAACATAGTTTCAGTCTTTGTTCCACTAAAGTCAAACCAGGTTTTGCAGCTATCTTCTGTATGACCAAGGTTTCACCAGTCCTTGCTGCCCTCGGGCATATCTTGCCTGTGTGAAGCAAGAAGGTCATTTTCAGAAGACTAGTCTTAGGTGCAAGGTTGCTTAATTATGTGGATTTAGTTGAATGAGACGGCTAGGGCTGAACTGGAGAAACAAAAAAGCTGCTGATTTAGGGTGCTTCAGGTTTCAGAGGTCAAAACTTCCACTTCGCACCTTGTGAAAATCAAAGTATCTCAAATAAGCGTGCAAAATCCTAACTCGCAGATTTGCAGCCCTTTGCCTCTCTGCTTTCCTGGTAGAATATCCACAGTCCTACAGAGGAGGAGTTTCTGAGCGCAGTGTTCATTAACGGAGCTCATCCCAGCTGTGCAATCCTCACGCCGAGTAACAGCAGGAGTTTCTTCAGGTCTCCTCACCATGCAGGGTTTTGGTGTTTATGAAAATGAGACATCCTGAAGGGAAACTTTCGTCTGAATTTCTCAACAGGTGAGCCCCGAATGTGTTTTACCTTCCGTCACTACTAAACACACACAGCCAGGCCTGATGGATTTGATACCCTTTCTGGTCCATCAGTCTGACAGATTGGAAGGGAAAGGGATTTTTTTTTTTCAATGCCACGTGAGCTTTCAGTGTCTTGCCAATGATCACTTTCCTGGTGCGCCCCGTCCTCTGACTGAATAAGGAAATAATGTTCAGATATAAAGATCGTGATTGACAGTCAGGCAGTCAGATGCATTTTCTAGTAACAAAAGCCAGGCAGACAGTTGGACTATTTTTCTACACCAACCTCCAAAAACCTGCGCTTGGTATAAGGAAACTCAGGGAAGGAATCTGTCGAATCTCCTCGATCTTAAAACACCAGCAAGAAATTACTCCCAGACCAAACGTTTTTCCTCTGCTATTGCACCATAACCCTCTTCACTCACCCTCCAGCAAATCTGCGGTACCAAATGCCAGAGTTCAAGCTTAAACAGGGGGTTTCAATACTCAGACCTGATCCCTTCCTTTCCCATTGCAGTCCACCCCTATTGACCATTTCCCACAATTAGGGGTCCCTCCATTCCCAAAATTGCTTTAAGTATAAGCATGCTATCATGTTACCTTCCCCTGGGCAGATGCTACCTTTGGTAAAGTCCCCTTTTCCATGTGTTTTTTTGTTTTTCCTTTTCTTTTTTTTGAAGAGGAAAACTGAAAATACAAATAGGTAATAGTAAGAAATCTCTTTCCATATTTCACATTCCGCCATGCTCCCTTTAATATCTCTCTTTATGTTATGCATTTTTTTACTACCATTTCACAGCAACACCTTTTGGAGGAAGATCGGCCAAATATGTATTGTTTTTGAAGAATTACAAGACTAAATGTTGGGTTCAGAGAGGTTTCTCCATGTCATATATTCCATAGCTTAGCTACGGAATGTATAGGTAATGTAGGGCCCTTAGCTGGCCCACAGAGTAAGAAAAGACAGAGATAAGGTCTAGCAGTGGGCTGGACCAGAGATCTCACCCCTTGATGCAAAGACCTTGACTATTTTCAAACTCTCACGTACGTCTTGCAGTGAACTGGGGCTGACCTTTGTTTTTAGAACAGGAAATTCTCCAGAATGTATTTCTTCTGGGGGTATGTGATATTTTGCTTATATTTCTGTATCTGCTGCTAGCTCATGGCCCGTGTTCCTTCTGTGTCCCTCCGGTCAAGTCTCAGCGGATCTGTAATCTCTTACATCTGCATCTGTAGCTCGTATGTGCAACGGGCAAATATACTTGTGGCTTCAAAGGATTGCTTTCTCTTATACGCCCTTTACTTCTCAGTACATGAAGCGCTCTTACATGTTCACATTTTGTTCCAAGAAAATAGTCTGGTCCTAGAAAAGACCCCAAAAAGGTGTTCTAGAAGGTCTCCAGCTTGTGAGGAAGGTAAGCTCTGGTCTTTGGCTGTCTTCCTTCTCATGTTGTTTTTTGAACCACTCCTCCTGGTTCTTTCATGCTGTGCAAGTATTTGGACTTTGGTGCTTGAATCAGAGCGTCACGCTGGTCTGCAATGAGAGTATTTCTCCCCTAGGGAATGACTCACCAGGCGCTGTCTTTGCTTCCTTCAGCACAATCTTAGCAAATAAAACTGCTGGTTCAGCTTTGCTGTTTGGTCACAGTCAGAGGGTGACATGCTGGGACAGGACTTCTCTTTCTGGGTAAATGATGCAAAGTTACTGCAAGTTAAACAAGGTGCCTGCTGAAATGCTTCTTTGCCTTATTGCATTTCATCTGACAGTTCATCTACCTCCCCTCGGTCTGAACACTTGTCTGCAACAATGAGGTAGTTTGTGTGGTTTGCGATGAAAAGGTCCTTTCCTAGTTTGTTCCAAAATCTACTGGGGATGCTGTATATTTTCATTGTCTCTGTTTGTTGCTTGGCCAGCGTTTCCTCGCCTGTATAACATCTGTTCACCAGACCGCAGATATCCTTGATCGCACTTGGCCAGTATGAGGCACCTCCAGCTTTCTGGTGTGCTCTTCAGAGCGCATCTGTTCCCAAAAATCTGGGTGTTGTGATTCAGCTGCATTTCTGTCTGATCCGTCTATCCCATGCAGTTAGCTCATCTCTGTATTTCCAGCTAGTAGCCTCTCTCTGTCTTCTTTTCCATGGCTTTTTGTGCATCCCATTGGTATCTGGTGAACTTCATGTCTGTTTGGCACTTCCACATAGGTGGGAGTTCACCTGCTTTTCCTATGCTCATAGCTCTTGGTAGAGTTCTTGTGGGAGCATGAGGGTTGTCAGTTGGTTTGGACAAATGGAGATGGCTGTGAAGAATTGTTCTCCTCTTTTTCCAAGAATTCACTGAAGGAGCTTTGTCCCCTGCCACCTTCACTCCCCGGCCCCATTATCTTCCTGCCTTTGACTTCTACCTTATCGTTCCACCTAGGACCTCCACCTCCTCCAGCCACTCAGTGCCCACCTCCACCTCCACTCCTCCTCCAGCCTCATATTGTGCAGATATTTAGATCTGTAGATTTTAGACCTCATTTTACCCAACCTCAGATAGCCAACTGAAGTCAGGAGCACCCTTGACTAGTTGCAACCAACGAAGACAACTTCAGAGGGCATTTCAGCCCACTTCTTCTGGAAGTGTCTCTTTCTTTCCACTGACAATAAAGGGGAGTCTCCAGGGAATGCGCTCCTATGTGCTTTGCTTCAGTGCTTAGCATCACCCAGGACAAATCCTGACTATATGCTGCAGTGCCTGTCGGATAGTCTGGTCCTTGACGCAGCGCCCAGAGTAACTTCTTTTGGTGTCTCTGGGGCACTGTCCTCAGCTTCTTCATCTGCTATTTGTATTTCAGAAACCGCCTTCTTTCCAAAGTTTAGGTGCTGGGGAGCAACAATAAAATCTGCGCAGGCCGGAGAAAAACCTGACAGTTGGTAAGTCTACTGAGCCTTTTCATTCAGACTCCCACATCTTTCATTCCTATTACAAATTTTGTGTAATTTGGCAATGGTCTGATCTATTGTTTCTCCAGATTTTTGACCTCTGTCACAAATCTTTCATACATGATATTTTCTGTGGGCTGACAGTGATTTTGGAGAACAATTAACATTTATTTGGGTCCTCTGGTGAGTTGTGGATGCATCCAGATGAGAGGTGACAGCCATTGCCTACTACAGCTAGTAGTGCAGCAGCTTGTATTTAGCTTTATTTTTTAACCATTGCAATGCCAGGGGAAAAGACATCAAGCTGCTACGCAGGGTTTGGTGGGGGTCAGGGCTCTAATTTAGTGCCAGGGATGTGATTTCTCTCTGACTTTTGTTCCTTTTTCCAGCAGTCTCCACCTTGGATTTCCTAGATTTGCTCCTAAGGACCACGGTCATAATCTAAGTAGAAAAACAGCAACCCCAAACACTGATACAGTCCTATTTTATTCCTTGTGCCTCAAACACAGACCCATCTCATGAAACACTTCCTCCAAGCAGAGCTGCCTGCATACCCAGATGTTGTCTGAGCATCAGTGTGCTGCAATGGCCCCATGGGGAAAAACACATTCCATAACCCTCCAGAAGTGAATTTTCCTTGTCTGGCCTTCCTTCCTTCTCCCCTACGCACGGCAGGGATTGCAGTGGCTCCTGAGGGCTGGGAGTGTGTTGGAGAGGTCGGAAATACCCCACAAGAGATTTCCCAGGGAACAGACCTGGGCACTGGTTGGAAAGCCAGTCTATAGATCGGCTTGTAGCTCTGCGGAGGTGACGAGGGAATGCAGTTGCACCCCTCTGTCTAGCCCTCTACCAAAAAGGAGAGGCCATGAGATTGAGTGGGTCGCTGAACTGGACTCCAGAGACCTCAGCTTATTGCTTGATCTAAGGCAGAAACAAAAGATGAGAGCAAGCAAACTTCTTCCTCGTTTTTTCTCCCCTCCCTGTCAATATGTCTTTTCCATTTAGAGATTATCTCTCTCTACGTGTATGCGCAGCGCACGAGGGGCCCATGGTCTCCGCTTCCAACCACTGCTTAAATATAAAGGAAATAAGAGGAACCATTACCCAGCGCCTAGGGCTGTGTTTGCATGCCTCATCACCTTCAAAGGTCTGATCGACAGCTTGCAGTTGGGGTTGAATCCCTTTCTCCTTCTTTGCAATAATTCTCTTTATGGGATCATACTTTATTGCTTTCTTTCCAAGTGTTTCATTACAAACTCTGTTAATGAACCACTAGGGGTAGCCAAATGTGTTTGGTTGCATGCAGGACCTTGAGAGAGGATTATGGAGCAAATTCACTGCAAACGGCCTCAGCTTGCTTGCAAACAAGGCAGCCTAATTAATCCTCCTTCCTGCCCCAACAGATGAGCTCTCAAGACAGAGACCTCCCTGAACTCAGGACCTTGGGGAGACCTGGAGGGACATCAAAAGCTCCAGAGCTGAGAACTCACTGCAGCAACCTGACCCCATCCAGACCCAGCACACGTCCAGCGAGGTAAACAAATGATGCTTGTCACATGGCTGTCACACATCTCGGCGCTAAAGCCACCAGTCTCCCACTGGAGCAATAAAAACTGTATTGGAGAATACTGGGAATGAGAAACCTCTGCCTTGGGTTTAAGTGAAAATACTGGGAGAATGAACCGCAGAAACTACTGATGTGGTCATCCCTCATGACAGCTTTACCTCTTGTGAGATGGTAACTTTGGAGGAAGAGACAAAACTTTGTATAGCTCTTTGTCTTCCATCTTCACCCTGCTGCAGGCTCTCCTCCCTGTGCTATTTATGTACAGTCATTAACTGCTGTTAACGACAGCGTGCAATAAGGAAACAGCACTGCCATAACAGTGATGGGGAAGCCGCATAAATTTAATGATTTCCCAAGGTCTCACAGGCAGCCTGTACTTCAGGAAAGAGATGCACCAAAGTCCTCCTGCATCCCACTTCAGTGCCTTAGGTGGGCTTTTTCTTCCCACTTTTCACTGCATGGACAAAACCCAAGAGAGTTAAATGAAGGCATGTTAAAGTAAGCATGCCCCTGCTCTGCTGGAAAACTAGACCGAACGCAAGTGGCTGTGATGCTGTGGGTCTCATTGGACTTGCATCTGCTTGCTGTTAGGCTGGAGGTAGCCTGCAAGATATCTTCACCACGCCTCGGTTGGGGTTGTAGGTTTTGCACAGAGGATGTGCTGAGCTACTTCAGCATGAATTTGACTAATGCAGTCTGGAATCAGAAGCTTTTCCATGATGACACGGTGTCATGGTTTAACCCCAGCTGGCAA